>NW_010305965.1:0-325 GCF_000700745.2 Antrostomus carolinensis
GGAGGCCAAGGAGATAGTAGAGGCCGAAAAACGGGTGTGAGGCCAGGGAGAAATTGGAGACCGAAAAAGGGGTGGGAGGTCAAGTAGAAAGTAGAGAATGAAAACGGGTGGGAGGCTAATAAGAAAGTGGAGGCTGCAAAGGTGTGGGAGGTCATGGAGATAGTAGAGGTCGAAAAAGGGGTGGGAGGCCAGGGAGAAATTGGAGGCCGAAAAAGGGGCGGGAGGTCAAGGAGAAAGTGGAGGCTGAAAAGGTGTGGGAGGCCAAGAAGATAGTAGAGGCTGAAAAACATGTGGGAGGCCAAGGAGAAGTTGGAGGCTGAAAAGG
>NW_010305965.1:626-847 GCF_000700745.2 Antrostomus carolinensis
GGCTGAAAAGGGGTGGGAGGCCAAAGATAAAGTAGCGGCCAAAAAAGGGGTGGGAAGTTAAGGTGAAAGTGGAGGCCAAGAAGGGTTGCAGGCCCAGTAGATAGTAGAGGCTGAAAAGTGGTGAAAGTACGAAGGACAAAGCAGAGGCCGAAAAAGGGGTGTGAGGCCAAGGAGAAAGTAGAGGCTGAGAAAGGGTGGGAGGCCAAGGAGAAAGTAGAGGC
>NW_010305966.1:0-11184 GCF_000700745.2 Antrostomus carolinensis
GGGGAAGCGAAAGGAGGGAGGGGAAGCGAAAAAAAGCCCTAACATTTCTACAAGCAGTCACTCAATTCTGCCAGTACTGGAGCTCTGTGGGCAGACACAACGCTGTTCCCTGGCTGGCCACCCTGGATGTGCAGCCACCATCTGCTGTGCTGCCTGGAAGGCCCAAAGGATGAGGTCAGCAGTGACAGCCATGAATTTCGATTTCTGACGTGATTTTTGTCTATTGCCATGCTTGATGGGAACAAAGAAATGAAGAGAGAACAAAAGAGAAAGGCTGCAGATATATTTGGGAGAACTCTTCACAATGGTATCCGCTTTGTAAACCAACTGACAAGTTGTAAATGAAATTCCCCGTTCCAAAGCCACACCGCTCAATTTCATATTCAGCTGAAAACCAGAGGCAAATAGAAAAGAATCAGAATCACAGCAGGACTTTTGAAAATGACCTTGGAATAATGCTGGACTCAGCTCTTAAACTGTGCTAACAACACGGTGTGGAAAATGAGGAAAGATATTGCTACAAACAGACTCTGCATCCAACCAAATTCAATGTTCTCCTCAGAGCTGGGCAAGGTACCCCCTTCTCCTGTGATCCACACGCTAATGAAAAGACAGACTGTGAGAAATAGCTCAGAGAGCACAAACTATCAGAAACTCAGATTATATGTATCTTGAAAAGACAGTCAAGAAGTCACTTGGTTTGTTCAGCCTGGAGGAGACTGAGAGATCTCCTGGGGGTCTAGAACTTCCTGCCAAGGGGAAGAGGAGGGGCAGGCGCTGATCTCTTCTCTCTGGCCACCAACGAATGCCAGGAGCAGAGGACATGGCAGGAAGATGTGGCAGGGGAGGGTGAGGTTGGCCGTGAGGAAAAGGTTCTTGAGGCAGAGGGTGGTGGAGCACTGGAACAGGCTCCCCAGGGAGGTGCACATGGCACCAAGCCTGACAAGATGCCAGAAGCATTTGGCCAAGGCCCTCAGGGACATGGTGTGAATGTTGGGATTGTCCTGTGCAGGGACAGGAGTTGGACTGGATGGTCCTTGTGGGTCCCTTCCCACTCACAACGTTCTGTGATCTCTACGATCTCCACTCACTTCGCTTATTTCCCCATCACAGATGTTTGAGTGCTGCATTTTAAATATTTTGTTTGGTTATTTTTAAAGAACAATAGAAACTCAGCAAAATAGAAAAGCCACGGTATTGTTCTAGCCACTATTAATGGTCATTAAGAAAAAAACCCCAAAAACATAGTGCAGCAACTTGATAGAAGAATAAATGACTTAAAAAGCATGTTGAGGGTCTAAACACTGACTGCTTGCACTTTAGATGTCTTTCTACAGGCACCTTCTGGATGACACACTCAGGAGCTTTTCGTATGCGTTGCTTGATTTTTAAGAGGGTCCCCTGATTTCTCTTTTGAGAAAGAAAAATGTAAGTTCATAAATAATGACAGAATAAATTCAAGTGGGCATTTTTGGTTATTTTTTTTAAATATGTGGTATAAGGAAAAGGAACTAACATTTAGGATGCAAGTAGGCATCATGATATATAATAATAAGCTCCACAGAGTGCTTCTGCACTTGAAACACATTAAGGTTATGCATATTTTTGTTAAAATATGCATCCCAGTACTTTTTAAAATTCTTTTTTAATTGCTGTTTTTTCCTAATTTAACTTTATAACAAATAAAGGGAGGGTCTAGGAAAGAGCAGGTACAGATAACTGACACACACCTCTACAGATAACTAATGTTAAATTAATAACTAATAACTAATTTATATTATTAACTAATGTTAACTATTAGTTAAATACTTGTAAAATATGTGCTGCCCCGTTTCCCATGTTCCATATCTTATTTCTGACAAGAATCAGCAACATTAACTTCTTGATAATTGTGAAAGCCTCTAAGCAGAGAAGTACTATTGGGATTTCTTTTCCTGTAATTAATTTGCTGGTTGATGTAAAGGTCCAAAGTAGAGACTGACAAGAAACCAGCTGCTATAAATGATGCAAATCAAGACAAGGGAACTAACATGGGGGAGGCAGAGAACAAAGCTGGAATTAACTGAAATTTTGATTAGAGAAACAAAACGAAGACAAATCATTAAGGTGCAATGCATACTAATTTTACCTGTGAATTAATTCAAGTTTGCTATTTCCCACATATTGCACATATTGGATAATTTTACTACGTACAAGACTTCAAGATCACAATTTCAACAAATAACTTTCTATTACTATAATGACAATTTACATCACACTTATTAGGCTAGAAATACATTTACACCACAAAGAAGTTCTGCTGCTGCTGCTGACTTTGAAGCTGTGCTCCACAGGTCATTAGAGTTTCCTTCATCTCTCTTTAGATATCTTTACTAGCAATTCTCTCTCAAAGAATCAGGCTCAGCAGAACTGAAGGCAGATCGAAAAGACGTAGTAGGCAGGCAGTGTCAAGAGATGCCTGTTAGCTTGGTTTGTTTGTATTTGGAATTAAGTATGACATTAAATACTTTAAAAGCAGTTAAAGCAAACAGTTTATTTGCTACATCAAAGGTAAGAAGTTTAATTAGGTGTATAAAACTGAACAAGTTTTTTTAAACTATGTAAAATACTACAAAACATCCAGCTGGAGACTGGACACATTGGGACAGAATTTCAACACTTCAATCTTAATGTATTTCTATCAAAGTAAGTCGAGTTATGCAATTTACACAAGACAGATAATCAACTTAACCAGGAGTTGTAACTGATTTGAATTTAACTTCACTGCAATTAAGACAATGCAATAATCTCTGTATTATAAACAGAATCAATGTAATTCTGATCCAGACAGAATATGATTATTTATTTATAATTATTTCAAAAATAAACATTCCAAACAATTAATTCTCAATTTCCCTAGTTGCTAGGATAGCTAGATCTTGGATATTAATCAATTCTGACATTTTGTATTTCCTCATGTTCCCATCTTTCTTACAAGCCTCCTTCAAGTACTGAAAAGCCACAATAAGGTCTCCTGCATAAAACACAGGCTAGAGGAAACCTCACCCATGAAGTAATGGTAACAAGAGAAGTGTTGGTAAAACCAGTTCTGTCAGAAAAGTACTTTTCTCCTATTTTCTGAAAATATCAGATATTGTCTCCTTCCAATCTATGATAAGACAAAAATCTGGATAAATATCATACATGTTTTGAAACCTGGACCTTCCATACCTCCTGGGGGAGAAAGGGAGAGGATGCTTAACCTTGCCTGTATTGAAGGATTAAAGAATGCATCTCCTCTGGTGTGATACAGTTATGAAAAAATATAAGCAGGTCTCTAATGGATCAAAAACATAGAAAAGTCCTTAAAATGGTAACCCTGGGTCACACCAGGGATACAGTACTGGATCCACAGCAGCAGACTGGAAGAACCACACCAGCTACAGAAGGCAGATTCTGCAGATGACCCTCCTCCCTTCACTTATCTCTCTACAACTGGTTTGAATAAAACTCATTTCAAGAACTCTGAAAATTGGTTTCTATTCTTACTTCCTAAGAAACAAAAATGTAGATTTTTTTCAAATTGGAAAGAATAAATACAGAATTAAAAAAAATGTACAAACCCATGAAAACTGCGTGGGTAGAAACACACTATTCATGACACGTACCAAAGCTTTTAGTGACAGAAAAACTGTACAACATTGCTCAGCAGCAAAAAATGTTAACTTTAGAAGTAACATTCATCCTGTTAAGTATTTTATGACTTTAATTTTTTTAAGGGTGTTTACTGGTTACTGACCTTTTCTCCTCCAAAAGCGATACCTTTGGTAGTACATACACATCACTTGCAATAAATGCCTTCTTGTCAAAGCAAACAGATCAGCTTTATTATTCCCTCAGTCATTAAGGCAAACAGCCACCAGTTAAAACAAACAAATCATCCAGGAAAGCAAATATTCTGATATCAGACACATTGTTTCAATTCAAGAGGCTTCATAATTTACCATTTCTTTTTTATAGAAGCTGACAAATGCTTCCTGAGTCTGTGCTCTTGCAAGACACTCCATTAATTTTATACTCCTGTTAAAAGGTCCAGTAGTCTGACTTTCCTATTTTAATATACGAGTCATTTCAAATCACATCATGCTACTGCTTGGTGCACGATTAGTCAAGCCCAGATAAATACAATTAAACTGTAGAGTTAATTTTCAAAGGGGATGCTGCACCTGTAACCTCCAGTCTAACCTGCTGCACTGAAATAGGATTAAATGGTATGGGGGGAAACTGAGCCCGGCTCAATGCAGCAGCTGGGCACTGAAGGTATGTTTAAATCCTAAGGAAGAGTTTAACTCTTGCTTTGTATTCTTACTTTTTTAGTCTTTTTTTTCTCTGCAAGTGCCTTGAAAAAAAAAAAAATGTATGAGAACTATAAATGCATTGGGGTCTTTGGTAAATGTTTATAATAGAAATGTTAAGTCACTTAAAAATTTAAATCTTTTTAAAAAAATTTTAAATAAAATTTCAAAACATATAAGCAAAGTTCTGTCCCCTCTTCAAAAAATGTTTAAAATTACATAGAATCTCCTGGGTTGTGGTATACCAATAAATGATTTGCTTCTCCCCCATTCCCCCTTGCTTTCAAGGTTGGCCTGTCTCCACTCATTTCCTATAGATGTTAAAAAGTTGGAGTTATCATACTGTACAATTTTATTATGTTGATAAAACAGTTCCAAGTCCTTAAAGGAAGAAAATTTTCCAATTGCTCCAACAAAAGTTACAGCCACAGTCACAGCATTGTTTAGTCCTCGTACTTCAAACTTATATCTCTCTTTTGTCAGATCAATTGCAGGAAAAAAAAAAGTAACAAGAAAACAAATAATTCTACTCAGAAGCACCAGCTCTACACCTGTAGTAGGAAAGGTTGGATGGCTAAGGAGCCACAGAGGAGCTTACACAGAGGAGTAGCCCAGCACAGGCATAGTAGGCAGACCATGGCATTGCTTAGCATCGAATCCCAGACTGGTTTGGGTTGGGAGGGACCTGAAAGCTCATCCAGTCCCAACCCCCCTGCCAGCAGCAGGGACACCTTCCACTAGACCAGGTTGCTCAAAGCCTCATCCAGCCTGGCCACAAACACTTCCAGGGAGGAGCAGCCACAGCTTCTCTGGCCAACCTGTTCCAGTGTCTGACCACCCTCACAGTGAAAAACTTCTTCCTAATATCTAATCTAAACCTCCCCTCTTTCAGTGATTTATTTTACTTTCCAACACAAGCAGAGCGCTTCAGAACACATAGAGCCTCCCAAAACAAGAAGAGTGAGAAGAGTTGCAATTATTTTAAAGTCAGGGTTGTTGTTGTGGTGGGTTTTTTTGGTTTGGGAGGGTTTTTTGTGGGTTTTTGTTGTTGTTGTTTGTTTGGGTTTTTTTTTTTTTTTTTTTTTTTTTTTTTAACAGAGTTCTCTCAAAATAATTTGTTTCAAGAAACAGACTCACCTCACTGAGCTGATAAAAAAGCATAACCCTGGCAAAATCCTGGATTCCTACTGTTCAGCACAGTCTATTTTCTTTCTACAACGACTTCAATTCCACAACTTAGCAGGAAGACATTTAAATTTTTATTGTACTTCTGCCTCTCAGTGCAAGAATGTACGAGGCTGATGCTAAATAATCATGCATTGAGGATTTAAGGTTAGAGCAGGTTGATTTGTTGGTGGTTTTTATGGGTTTTTGTTTTGGTTTGGTTTTTTCTAATACACATCAGATGAAAATAAATGCCAACTACCGATACCGGAAAAGATTGGCCAACTATTGCTTTTGCTTCAGGGCTACTGCTGTGGGATGAATGAAATATTAGCCAGCTGTAAAATTCAAACACGCTGGGGAAAATCTAAATACAGAAGCCACATTTTAAGTCACACAATTTTGCTAATGTTTTGAACTAATCCCCAGGTAGGATGTATCAGTTAATCAATCAATCTGCTTTCCGATACAGTTGTTCAAGTAAATGTGATATATGAGATAAAACTCATGAAAATAATTGGAAGCGTAGACAAAGGACTCGGTGTGGGCAACAAGTAAAGCGGAAAGCCTCATGCTGCCACTTTCAAAAGTTCCTACTAACCCATCTTCAGACACCGATAAGCTAGATGAGGCAAAAGAGGTAAAAATGCCCCAAATATTTCCCAGCTATGTATGAGTTTACCAGCTGATGGCTGGTTTCTGTCACTGAAGTTATTTAACTCAACAGCAGAGTTTGAAGACAGCAGAAAAAGCAAGGGTGAATCAGACCCAGCAGAGACTGGAAAAATATGTTTATAAAAAAGCCAAGATGTTGCATCAGGTGGAGGTCCTTGCCTCATAAAACATTGTGAGTTGGAAGGGACCCACAAGGACCATCCAGTCCAACTCCTGTCCCTGCACAGGACAAGCCCAACATTCACACCATGTCCCTGAGGGCACATGTTGGCCAAATGCTGCTGGCATCTTGTCAGGCTTGGTGCCACGAGCACCTCCCTGGGGAGCCTGTTCCAGTGCTCCACCACCCTCTGCCTCAAGAACCTTTTCCTCATGGCCAACCTCACCCTCCCCTGCCACATCTTCCTGCCATTTCCTCTGCTCCTGGCATTCGTTGGTGGCCAGAGAGAAGAGATCAGCGCCTGCCCCTCCTCTTCCCCTTGGGAGGAAGTTCTAGACTACAATGATGGGACTATCCTGCCAGTCACAGGGACTGAGAGCCAAAAATCCAGCTGAAGTTCTGAGCATGTTGAACTGACCACGCAACTGTTCAGTCATGGAACAGAAAAAGTATGGTGCAAATAAAAATGGTTTGCTGGTCTGTAAACGAGATCTACTAATGAAGGTGCACAAAAGGCACGTATTAACGAGCAAAAACCTCCAGTGACATAATTCTGACCTGCTCAAGGCAGTGACTGCCCTGGTAGTTCTCTCTCCCTCTCACTGGAATAGGGACCAAGACTCACACAGTTTTCAAAGAGTTATGTGGAACTTTTTGCAAGATATAATGTGTCTGTCAGATCAAGAGTGACTGCACCTGCATGATGTTAAAAAAAAAAAAATCAGATTTCATTTAAAATCATTGAGATGTGCTGCTTCCACAAAAATACTTAAGTCTTGGAATGCTCACTACATCAGCTCTTAAAATTCAGCACAGATTTGCAATTGCTTCACATGGATGTTATGCATACAAATGTTTTATATGGATGGAAACATTACAAAATTTCATTTTAAAGCATCTTAAACTTGATTGTCAAATCATCTTTACTCACATCTCAGGCAAAAAAAAACCCAAACCACCAAAAAACCCTCAAAACAAAAAAAGAAAAGTTAAAATATAATAGCAACACGAGTTGTCTCCTCCCAGGTAACAAGCAATAGAACCAGAGGAAATGGCCTCAAGTTGCTCCAGGGGAGGTTTAGGTTGGATCTGAGGAAAAACTTCTTCACCCAAAGGTTAGTCAAGCATTGGAACAGGCTGCCCAGGGAGGTGGTGGAGTCACCTTCCCTGGTGGGATTTAACAGACGGGCAGACGAGGTGCTCAGGGACATGGGTTAGAGGTGGAATTGGCAGTGTTGGGTTTATGGTTGGACTACATGATCTTAAAGGTCTTTTCCAACCACTACGATTCTATGATTTTATCATATATTATTTAAAACACTTTTATGACTGTTTACAACACCAGAATAGCATAAAGAAATGCTTTAATTAAAAATCAGTCTCTGAAGAACACTGCCTTCTAATATTAATCTCCAATTAATTACATCAGACACTGAGAACTTCTGATGTCATGCTTTTAGACTATGAAATAAAAACCCCAAACTGAAGGTTTGCACAGCATGGACTCAGGAACTTTACGAAGCAGATATTTAAGTAACTGAGGATGGTGTCACCAGTATGAGTGAGCATGTGGAGACTGCAACTAATGGGAAGGCTAGGGTATGGATTTACAAGTGTAATTTAAAGATAGTCTCAACTCACCTGTACATTAAACCAGTGTCAACACAACTGATAAATGGGTGAAAGGGAAAAAAAAAAACACACAGGAAAAGGAAAAAAAAGAGGAAAGCTGAAAAACTATTTACCAGATTAAGATAAAGTCCATCAGGCAATTGCCCAGCAGGTAATAGCTTTGGAAGCTGAAGCAAAACATTGCTCCTCAGATAAAAAGAGGACTTAGAGAATTGCTACTGGTGGCACCTTTGCTGTAAGTATCAAGTGATTTATAAAATAGCCTCCAAAATCTGTAAGATTAGAGAACAGTTGTCCAGTGAGGCCTTCATCCTATTTTTTGTTTGGATGTGAGGCAGGGGAATAAAAAAAGTAATATTGAGAGAACAGGCTTAAAACAAGAAGTTTGTTTAAATGTAAAACATAACAGGGAAACTAACAAGACAGTAACTGAGTGTTACCACATTCTTTGAAAAATCACTTGTAGCAGAAAATGCCCTTTCTGCATCTTGACTTAATCTTTCTCATTCTCCTTCCCTTGTACTTCTGAGTAGGGAATATCTTAATGGAATGGCTTTAAGAGGCATCAGAAGATCCACAAGATGCACTGGCTTAAGTGGAATTACTCCATCCCCCTTCCTTCAGATAATCATTCTCACTACAGACAGAAAGACTCGAGAAAAGATTCTGGCCATCTGTCCTCCAATAACGTGTCTTTTGATAAAGAGCTTTTTAAGAGGTACTCAGAGTGTCATCTGGCAGAGCTTCGGTCAATTTTTGTATTTCACCTACCAATTTTCAGGTTTTAGTATTAGAAAATTGTTCAAATAACTTGGAAATCCAAGACCCACTAATGCACTTCAGCATTTCCTGATGATTGGCTTATTACATATGTAACTTCAGATAACCATAAGCCTATAACCAAAAAAACCCCCCAAAACCCAAACCGAAACTGTTTCAATGTCAGGAAAAGTGTTGGGTTAACAACTGTTTGAGGAAAGCCAAATATGTACAAACACTGGTATGATTCCTCCCTCTCCCCCTCAATCAAAAAAGTGCCAAAAAAGTCAAAGTGACAAAAGCAAAACACAAAATGGAGACAAGAAACCATTAGAGATTACTTGTGCAAAGACATTTTGAATTGGCCATATGATGTATTTCTCAGTAATGACTTTTCATTCCTTTGGGTTTTTAATTAAAAAACAAAAAAAAAACTCCAGCCTTGTTGAAATGATAAATGCTTTGCATAGATTTTTTTTTTTAAAGGGAAAACAAACCTCTGAAACAAGTAAAATTACATCGTTATCTGCAAAAAAATATTTGCCAATGCCATTACCCCTTCTCTTTCGTTGGATTTCATCCCTTTACACAGCCACACGAAGCTGGGAGCTTATTTCACTACTTGTTTTCTTATTTAGATCTTAACTGGAACATTTTATTGCCAGAAAACATCTCATCCTTTGAAAAACTTGAGAGAAAGGGCTGTAAACACAAGAGCAATAAAAACTTCTCAGGTCCCTAAGCCTGGCTTCTTGGTATCTCGGATACATCGTCGCTTTATGAACTGGCAGTTGAAAAAAATCTTGCAGAACAAAAGATACGCTACAACTTCTCAACCCTTACTGATTTCTAAAGGCTTTTCTCAAGATATGTTCCTTGTAGAAAGACTTCTATAACAAGCATTTCCATATTTCCAGTACGGGACTGGGGAGGGGAGGAACATAAGCCCTTCAGTCACACATCATACACTCTTCTGCCACTTGTTCTAGAGTGCCTGGTCTCTCAGTATTTTCAACACATTCATATAACAGAAAACACCATGAATCAAAAACTTACCGTGAGAATGTAACACGTAGACAGCTCCTTTATTGAGATTAATTTTATTTGTTTCTACAAGCTGCTTCTTGTATTTAAGTTCTCAGAGAGAAGCAATGGATTTAGTCCTGTATTCTTATTTGCAGAGTACAAACCAAGCAAAAGCCTTCCATGTAAGAAACTAAAAATTAAAAATACCATCTTTCTGGCCTACAAATATAACTGCAACTAGTAAATATGAAAAGAGAATTTCACAATTTTTCTGAAAACTTCAACTGTGTCTAGGTTTAACTCTAGAAAACCAATTTGAGATAAATCTTTAGGACAGAGCTTTTATTACAGTGCTTACATTCTGAATTAAAAAAAAACAAAGGAGTCTGAATGTGAGGTAAACCTATTGATTTGAAATGTATTTGAAATCAAGGTGAAGAAGCTGAAAACAAAATATAATTTAGACAGAATATTGTATTTTTCAGATTTATCTTTAACTCTTTTTCATAAAAAACAGTTAAGTAAAACTAACCAATGCCATCTGTATGTAGTTTAGTTATAGTTTACTAAAGAGTTTCTGTACTTTGTAGCTATGAAGGGAAAAAAAATATGCAAGGACAGAATAGCAGCCATGCCCTGCAAAGTTAGAAATCCGTAAAATTTGAAAAATAGCTTTTTGTAATAATATGACTGTCATAATTTCTGTAATAAATTATAATTTTGAATACTTGAGAAGAAAAATTCCTCCAAAAACCTGTGCTGAAAGTGCAAAGTTATAATATAGAGGGTTATTACTGTGATTGTTCTTCAAAATAACAATAAAGCAAGAAAAGAAGGCTGTCATATGAACAGAAATGGAACTCTTGTTTCTAAGATAACTTCAAATATTTCTTTTACAAGTTCCTTTATTATTCTTTAGCAAGCCCTCACGTCAGACAGATCATTATATCAGCAGACCAAGTTGTATGCACTCACAGATGGTGACAGAAAAGATGTTACAAGTCTGAACTATGAGCTGTACAAATCATACAAGACTCAAGGCAACAGATGGAGTCTTAAGAACAAAGCTCGAGACATTAGCAGAAGTCTCAGTAGTGATATCACAATGGTTAAATGATGCTACTATGCATAAAAAACACCCCTGTAGTTCTCAAAATAACTTAACTCAGGCTTAAAAATCAAATCTCTTTAGATCTGTAACAGAGAAAACAACTAGAAAACCACTCATCCTTTAAAAAAAACACATTGTAACTGAAATAAAATGTCAGAATGGGTTGGTAAGACTACAAATCCACTCCACTGGTAATACCAGAACATCTGATACTCTGCAGACTTAAGACTTAGGAACAACTTAAGGAAACAACAGCTTTACGCTGGAAGAGAAAAGGAGCATCATACCCACCAGCTACCTGAATTTAGATTATTCTCTCTCTT
>NW_010305966.1:11214-45726 GCF_000700745.2 Antrostomus carolinensis
TCCATGAACACAGTTGGACCAACTGTTGATCCTTAAGCAGTTCAGAGGATGCTGTTGACTATGAAGGCTTCTGTTTCAAGGTTCCTGACTTGAGAAGCCATCGCGTGGACACTGATGCACCGCCACATATGTAGACTGCAGCTAGTAACCATGCATTTAAATTACATATATATATATATGTATGGAGCTTTCTTCCCTACCCTCTCAAGGAGGAAGTACAACTAAGTCATCCCACAACAGATTCAACCTTCAGTCTTCCACAACAGATTTCTAGTATTTGGATATACTCAATTTGTGAAGAGAAGGTGTGACAGAAGGAAAATGAGACAGGTTTGTGTGCGTGTGGTTTAGTTTTAAATTATGAGACAGTCTCTCTCTTTAATTGCTTTTCTCCCAGTCACTCTAATGTGTTTTGAGAAACTGTAGAAGTGAAGTTTGTTTCTATCAACTCCAAATGAACAGCAAAGACAAACAGTCTGCATCCCTAGACCTTCTGGAAGAGACTCTCAAAGCAATTAATGAAACCTAATCCATGTATTTGGATTTTTCCCTTTGCCACTGCCTGTCCCAAGTTGTGACTGGGGACACATGCATTCAACAAGGTTGTAGATGGTCTATCACGACAGAACAAGAACTCTATGACAAACGTAGGTAACATTTCAGATTACATTCTTCATTTTCTGCCTTAAAAATGAAGATAATTTTTTTTTTTCTGTCAGACTGCCATGAAATTAGAGCACCTGGTAGAACTGGCAGCCCAGAAAGCACATTTGCCAGGTACTAGGTAAGCATATTGAGAAGGATGACTTCAAACTACATATCCTGATCTGCAGTCTTTACCAACTGAATATTTTAAGGTTGTTTATCAAGAAGAGTTGACTGAAGGGAGCTGGTTTAAAAGTATTTGCTCTTGCGAGGCCATTTTTTAGGTCATGGTCTAAGAAGACACACTGTAACCAGTGCACAGGAGTAATAAGCATTAAAAAAAAATGTACAGAAAGTGTAAAAATTCAAAGTTATTTGCTTGCAATATGTTTAAGAAAACAAAACCTTCTTAGTTTTAACCTAAATATTCTTGTTCCTGCTAAAACTTCTATTTTATCTAAAGTAGCAATAAAAGTTGTATTTCAGATTCTGTTTTAAGTAGCATTCCCATTTATATGGTATGTTATGTTGTATCATTTTTATTTCAAATTTTTAATTAATATTCTTAAATTGCATGCACATTTTCCACTGTGATATTGGTGCTACTGAGAGTTTTCACACCATTCCTTTTCTTGTTTGTCAACTTATTTTTGAAAGCCTTATGTTACAAAATCCTTTAGTTTACAAATAAATAAATAAATCTAAGTTCCTCTCTCCAAAATACTCAAAGGAATAGATGATGCATAGAATTTGATTTTATTTTATTTTTAAGGCCAAAGAGAGAACAAGGTCTCATCGTACCACATCATTAGAGAAGAAAGTGTTTCAGTTCATCCAAAAAAACCATGAAGCATGGAGAAGGTAGATAAACTGCTGTGTAAATGAACAAACAAGTGAGAAAAGGAAGTTTTACAGATAAATTTGATATTAGTGAAACAGAGGTAAATGTCAACCCAAACAGTAACACCATCAGTCAACTCTCATGACTGGAAAAAGTGTTCTTAGTTACTGCAAATCATTTTCTAGCTTCTATACATAAAAAAGTTGTTTTGCAGGGAGAGAGATGTGGTCTCTGGAGTCCTAATTAAGAGCTGCTTTACTATAGAAAAATCATGAAAAATAGTGCTAGAGGTTCATGTAGGAACTAATCTCCATTTAAATCAACAGATTTGAGTTTAAGCCCATTTCAAATGAAGAAGGAAGCCAGTAAATTATTCTAGAATCATAAAGTTACAGTATTTGGAACACACCTTCAAGATCACCAAGTCCAACCATAAACCCAACACTGCCAATGCCACCTCTAAACCACGTCCCTGAGCACCTCGTCTGCCCACAGCATTTTTTAGAAGCAGTTTGTTTTTCTTTAAGGTGAGCAAAGCACTAAGAAAGCAGCGTGTTGCGTTGGCATCTTCGTTTTTAGAAAAAAAAAAAAAAAGCTAGGAGACATTTATGTAAGGATCTTGGGAAGCAGAGGTATCCAGGCATTGTGAAAGGATCCCTCCATCCCACAGGAGGCTTCTCTTCCTCGTCCTCAGCATTTGCTAAAGAACTCATTTGTCCCTGTATTTGCTTAACCAGCTAGCACACTGCAACATGCATTTTAAGTACACTGGCTTGCAAGCATTCTGAATTTATATGTTTCCTCCTCCACCATTTATTCCAATCTTCTCACCTTTTCCATATAGCAAACTGTAATGCAGTTACTGGAACATCTGAGGTACTCGAGGATACACAATATTAATTGCTCAATCAACCTGCATTGACACACGGGATTTAACATGCCACACTGAATTACTGATCATTTTTCTAACCTTCCCAAGTCAATGTGGGGCAGAGACATCTGCAGTTTAGCTGGCACATTTTTAAAAACATCTGCTTCCTTAACTATTGTAGCATCACTGGTTTGAACGGAAGTGCACACACACATCATACCTTGCAGATTTTTGGTGCCTGACTACATACTTCAGAAATATTTATTTCATTAACTCTTCTTCACTCCTGGGAAAGATTTCTGCATTTTACTGGAAACAATGATTTTATTAGTTGACCATACACTGAACTGATTTGTTCTATACTGTATTAAAGTTACTTTAATTCTTTTTAAGAAAACCCACAAAGATGGTATCTAATTTTTTGAGTGTTCTTCTAATACCAAGGCAGAGAAAATTTATCAGGACAGACATGCTTACATCAACCACCACCATTGCCTTACTGATGTTCTTCAGTTTTTTTATTAGAAATATATATTTTTAAATTATACTCATGGAGGAAGGGCAATATGCATCCAACAATAACCTTTAACTTAATACAAAACATTTAACAATAAAAATTAAAGGTAATCTCAGTTAAATCTTCTCTAATTTTCAAGTGTTTCATTGCCAGAAAACTGAGATGGTCATTCACAGCACACTTTCAGCCTTTTTTTCCCATGAGACCATTTACAGAACTTGTCATATCACATTACAGAATTGTGGTTTTTACTATAAAGTAAGGATTATTTTGCAAAGAAATAAAGAAAAGTGAATATGGTAAAGAGCATTCAGCATAAACAGCTTCAGCATCTTGTATAAAACGAAGAACAACATTCAACTTTTAAGATGACTACATGGAACTGTAAAATGCTGATGAAATTAAATTAACTATTGGACATTCTTGTAGCAATAGAGCTTAGGAAGCAATGCAACAGTTGTACTTCAGAGCACACAAAAAGACAGTATTGCTAACTCTTCCTATTTCCTCACTTTGATGCAGGACGTGCCTCTGATCTCCTTACCCACCTCATCAAGCCTCTGCTCTTCACTGAGAGGCAATGAAACACACCTCAACTGATTCCCCATTACCTCCTGACAATTAATAACAAGCAGGCGCAGAGCTATCTTTAGTAAATTCACTGTTACCCTAAAAAGTTTAGGAGAGTAGAAGAATAGAGACGGAAGACAAGCCAGCTGTGTAAGGCAAGGGGAACTGACACAACAAGGAAACTTGCAGAACAACAACTGAAACACTGGTCTGAATTGGAAACCAGAGAAACCTGCACTAGAGCTGACGGCAATTCAAAAAGTTATTCCTGTTAGAATTCGGAACCACATCGGTTTTATTCTCTTGTCTTATAATAAATACATCTTACAGACACAAAAACAATGCCTGTCACGTTTTGTACCGAATCGTTACATCAGCACGATCCAAACTTCAGCATTGGGTTAAATACTGTGGATGTAAGATGATGTCAGATCATTTTATTTCCCTGCCATGCATTCTGTAGATGAGAAAATGAAAGACTTGTTCCTGAGATTACTTACCCATGAAGTTCAGATAGCTCTCTCCTCCAAGTGCATGAGTAATGAGACGAATCATTTTATGAAGCTGTATTCCACGATCAATAATTGGAGTAAGAGGCGACAGCACGCTCATGTTCGTATACATCTCCGCATCCATCAGTCGAAATGCCAACGTCTTGTCACCAACAAGTGCCTAAAAGAGTTAAAAAAGAAAAAAAAAGAAACTCTTGAGTGTACTAAAAGTGTTTCTCACTTTTTTTTTGTTTTTTTTTGTTTTTTGTTTTTTTGTTTTTTTTTAAAAGCAGGCAGTCTATATTGTAAGGGAAAGACTTGGATGATTGGTGAGTAGTCAAGGAGATGGTTCACTGTGCACGATACAGCCTCTTGTCCACAACGAAAACATCCTGCCACTGCTGATGATCCTTTGGTCATAGAATCATAGAACATTGTGAGCTGAAGGGACCCACAAGGATCATCCAGTCCAACTCCTGTCCCTGCACAGGACAAGCCCAACATTCACACCATGTCCCTGAGGGCACATGTTGGCCAAATGCTGCTGGAATCTTGTCAGGCTTGGTGCCATGAGCACCTCCCTGGGGAGCCTGTTCCAGTGCTCCACCACCCTCTGCCTCAAGAACCTTTTCCTCACGGCCAACCTCACCCTCCCCTGCCACATCTTCCTGCCATTTCCTCTGCTCCTGGCATTCGTTGGTGGCCAGAGAGAAGAGATCAGCGCCTGCCCCTCCTCTTCCCCTTGGCAGGAAGTTCTAGACCCCCATGAGATCTCCTCTCAGTCTCCTCTTCTCCAGGCTGAACAAACCAAGCGCCTTCATCCTCTCCTCATACCCTTCCCCTCTAAACCCTTCACCTCTTTGGTGGCCTCCGGACCACAATGACCCCAGTTTGATTACTGCAGCTTTGTATCCCATGTATGATATTGTAAAACAAAAATACATAGTGAAATAGAAAACAAGTCAATTGATAAAATCCAGCATGAAATAAAACAACAGCAATAGCAATATTATATGTCACGCTTTAAGATGAAGAATCAGCTTTTATAAAAGCAAATTATCATGGAATAATATGCATTTCCAAGTAATACCTGAAGTTCTTTACCAGCATTGCGACTCTTCTCTCATGCCTTAAGCAAACACTGCATAACAGTCTCTGAGATAACAATGTAAATAGGTACACAAAGCTGAGAAACTCAGAATTCTCTTTATAAAATAAAATATAGGCCTCGTTTTGGACATTTTTCTTGACTTTTACCATAGAAGATAAAAAGAGAATTTCAGCCTCTATGATGTACAGGCAAGAGCTGAAGGTAGGTTACTTAGAAAAAAAAAATCCATTATCTAATAAAAGGTTTAAGTTCCTAATTTTAAAATTCTCAACCAATGTGTTTTCTAATCCTTCAGAAAACCATTACAAAGATTGTGGGAGATGAGTGTTAGTCAAACTCGTCATTACTTTTCCTTTTCTTTTTTTTGTATACAGAACCATTACAATTACTGTGTTTTGAACCAAACTGTTAAAGAATATTTCATTTAAATCTCAAAAGAGGATGTTTGCAATCCTGTCAGAGAGGAAACATTTTCTCAAAGGGAATACAACAGTCACAAACTCTGATTTAGCAAACAAATTTGCTAAATTGTGAGATTGTTTACACTTATCATAAATAGTGTTCCAGCTTCCTTTATGGAAACCAAATTTTCAAAAATAAGGATTAAATGCCTTCCCATGTTCTATGACAGGCAGGCAAAGCAACAAGCTAGGACTCATTTCTTAAAAAACACTCCAAAATGTAAAAATAACAACACCCACCTACTCCAAGCACGATTCCTTCATGAAAAAGAAGGATCAAAACAAAATAAACTCACAAGAAAATCCAACCAGAAACCGAGCAGTAGTCCAGATCTACCTGTCACTGAAATTGCTGCCTATCCTTCTCAACTCTTGCTTCATTTTCATAAAACAAAACCTACCAAACCTCTGAACCTCATCTTTTACTTGCTTATAAACAAACAAACAGATAAAATACCTGGTCGTGGCTCTCTGCATACGCAATATATTTTTCTTCATATCGTCTGTTTGTTAACGTATGAACAATATTGCCCATATTCCAGTCCTCATCTTTCAGCTCCTTAATTATCTGCAGAAATAAAGATCATTGGAAAGTTATTGCTGTTTTAGCTAAAAGCACATCACTACCTTTACCTTGGCACGGAAATTTCCAGTGGATTATGAACTTTATTTATTATTTAATTCCTCCTGTTCCCATGTTTTGAGGTGATAAGCTTCCTCTGACAATCCAAAGGGATTTTTCCTTTTGAATATTACATAAATATAACAAGTAGAACACTTTTTTCTCCTGTACTTCCACATGTAAACATGAACAACAGGACTTGCAATCTATCACATGAATCCTCTGATACAGCAGGCAATGTGATCAATAGCAGCTGCAAGAAAGCACTGCACCAAAACCCGGGAAGAAATAGATGGGCACACACCTACCTACACACAATATTGAAAGAAATTCTCTGTTTCAAGCAACCCTGGCATATGGCAGCTTCCAACTCGAGCTTAACCACCGGGCTGTGTGGTAGAGAACAGATGACTGCAAGACAGCACTACGCTGTTGCCATGAAGTACACGATAATGTGTGAAGGTGCTTAGCGCAGGGACCTGCATGTTCCCCTGATCTGTGAATTCCTGGTCAGTTCCAAACCAGTTTCAATGTCCAAGCTTTGTAATACAAAACAAGCTTTACATTTTTGTACCATTCTAGCTCCTGATTTTTATCAATTTAATTTAAAATCACATCAATAGGAATTTTCTGCCTCATAGAACGTTGTGAGTGGGAAGGGACCCACAAAGATCATCCAGTCCAACTCCTGTCCCTGCACAGGACAAGCCCAACATTCACACCATGTCCCTGAGGGCACATGTTGGCCAAATGCTGCTGGAATCTTGTCAGGCTTGGTGCCATGAGCACCTCCCTGGGGAGCCTGTTCCAGTGCTCCACCACCCTCTGCCTCAAGAACCTTTTCCTCATGGCCAACCTCACCCTCCCCTGCCACATCTTCCTGCCACTGCCTCTGCTCCTGGCATTCGTTGGTGGCCAGAGAGAAGAGATCAGCGCCTGCCCCTCCTCTGCCCCTTGGGAGGAAGTTCTAGACCCCCATATCTCCTCTCAGTCTCCTCTTCTCCAGGTTGAACAAACCAAGTGACTTCAGCCTCCCCTCATACTATTTCCCTTCTAAACCCTTCCCCAATGATACACTATTTCCTCCCTCTTGCAAATCCAGTCCAATTTCAGGGTTAACCCTTTCTTTTTTCTACAGTACTTTATAGACCTCCACTGATCCCTACAACTTAAATACATATATGTAAATATATAGACATCAAATAAAAGTGAGAAAAAGGTAATAACACCAAGATGTGATATGATGCTGTAGAATTTGTCTTTCTGATTGTAACTGGCCATGTACATCTAAACAGCTTTTTTTTTTTCTTTATCAATTCAGGCTCTGAACACATTCAGATCTCTATGCAGCATCATATTCTGTACTATATCTATCTTTAATCTGAACTCATACAGCCACTGTCATGACAAACAGCTCATCTTACTTTTACAGATCACTCAGAATTAGTTCATGGAACCCTTGAGAACCTTCAGGTTTAAAATTGATTTTAGGAGGTTCCCTAGAAAATCTGCTATTCACAGGTACATACTTAATAGCTGGAGAGAAATAAGCTATTTATGTTCAAGCCGTCTAGGACTGTTCCACAATAGCTGATAAGACTGTTCCCAAACTTTTCCCTGCCAATCACGTCAGTTTTATTTTTGCCTTAAGAAATGTGGTAACAAGCTACGAGCACCACTTCTTTCTCCACCTCAAGGTCTTTTGTTGTGGTTGCTTATTTGCAGTTTTCTTAGCTAGAAGCTTCCTGTCTGCATCACCCTATGTTCTTGTACAAGCAATACATTCTTAAATAACTGGAGAAACAGTCTAGACCATCACAGCTGAATTTATTCCCAACATCCCATCAGTGTGTCAAGCATCCACCTCCTGTCCCATGTTCAGTCCATGCTCTAGGCTGGAAGATTTTTTTTCTCCAGTTAAAGAATGGAACTTACTACAGGATAAGTATGTTTCCTCCAAGTATTGCAAATTAAAATAAGTAAGTGGACCACAGCAGTTACATTGATGGTGTAAGGAAAAAATTAAAAAGCCATCACAACAAGGTATTTCTTGTTACTACAAAACCATGAGCCCTCACTGCATTCCAGGATCTAAATCATACACTTCAAAGTTTATGGATGCTGTCCCTGTTGGAAAAGCTGGTAAGTTTGTCTTCTGAATGAAACAAGGCTAGAAAACAGTTTTTCAACCAGCCCTCTCCCTCCTAGTCACAAAAGTGAAAGAAGCTGAAGATTAGCTTAAAATAAAAAGCAAATTAACTTTTCACTACATTTATTGAAGCATTAATGCTCATATAAAACATTTATTGTTTTCAGATCGTCACGATAGCCCGAGGGATTTGGATGCAATCTTCTCTCTAACTGAAAAACACTCTAATACATCAGTAGAAGCCTTTTGAGATCATTTAGTGTTTTATTTCTCCTTTTGTGATTCTCTGTATTAAGGAAAAGGTGATTAAAATCCTCATCGTAGTCAGTATTTATTAGTATATTATTGCTCTTGAAGAGCATCTACAGATTTTTTATTATTCTTTTTGTACTGATTGCTGGTGTTTGTATAATTCATGTCTACTTTGCTTAAACTTTCAGCTCTATCTATGTCCAGTGCTTATTACTATGCCCAGTTTCAGTTTTGTGTGTGCACACACAGAGGAACATCCTACTCTGAAGAGCAGAAGGGATTTTTAAAGAAGGTCTCACCTGTATCCACTTATCTGGAATAGCCATGGCAAGTCGATAATCAAAACCCCCTCCTCCTTCTGCAACGGGACGACAAAGAGCTGGCATTCCAGAAACATCCTTAAATAATAATAACAAAACAAACAACAAAAAAACCACAGCATAATTTGCATAGCATTGCAATTATTAGTTCAGATTTTCTACCGTACAGTAATGTTTCTATAAAACACTCTAAACTATAAACAGCTTCAGAGATTGATCTGGGTAAGGGAGAAAACAACCAAAATTACTACATCCAGATTTGCTGCTTGAATGCAAAAATTACAGGGAAAAGCATTATGACTTTTCTCATCAAATACTCTACTACAAAACATTTTAATAGAGTAGATATTTGAGGGGGAAGAGAGCTCAGTAGATGCAAAATTTAAAATAATTAGCTCTCGAGTTCCAAGTAATCAATAGAAAGTAGAAAGTAGTCAACAAAAGACAAATTAAACCTTCATTTTGTTTATTGATATTTTGCATAAAGAATGGCATAAAAATAAAAGGCTGGATATAAAGCACAATAAAGAAGAAAAATACAATCTCTACTCTTTCTCTAAATGCACAAAAACTATTGATCCAGCCAGCCCTGGAAAGTGACATGTTCTTACTGCATAATTTTCCATTTTCATATTGATGGAGCCTGATCATTCTTAAATCTATAATCCCAAATTCTTCAAATATTTATTTAATCATTTTATTAGGCAATTATGTCACATAGTATGCTTTTTCTAAAGTTAGCTTATCTGTATAGAAAATGCAAATCTCCAATAATCGCAAAATACCTGTCAGTACTCAATTTTATTAACTGATGTCAGTGAGAAGCCATTCCACCACAGTGGTTATGGATTAACACACACCTCTTACGTCTACACAAGAGAATTTATGGAATTAAATTCTGACTAGAACCAGGGCTTAATTAGGAAGCTCATTCTGGTTTTCTGGATCCAATCCAGTTTTCAGTACAATTGCTGCATTCGACTAGTGAAAAAGATACTGGCACTTGAAGTTCAACATACATACACATACACCACACAGACTGACGTAAGGGACGAGAGCAACCACACCATCACAAAGCTCATGGATGGCATCCAGGGGGTGGAAGGCAGAGCTGCCATCCAGAGGGACCCTGACTGGCTGGAGGAATCGATAAACAGCAAGTTCAGGGAGTTCTGCAAGGGGAATTTTCAAATCCTGCCCCTGGAAGGGTGTCCTGGTGTGAGCTGGGCCAGAGCTGGTTCTGTTCAGTAGCTGGAACAGCGCTGGGGGTTGGGTTCAGCTGGGATTCGTTAGGAGAGAAACGCTGAGAACATCCCCATGTTGCATTTGTGTCCCTGGCAACGAAGGACTTTGTGTTTGTCCGTCTGCAAGCGCAAGATCTCAGGGGTGAGGAATATTGCAATGGATCAGCTCCATGGGCATTGGGCTCTGCCAAGGGGCTGTTCCATCTCCTGTCCCCCGTGGGCAGGAGATCCATGAGGGGCTCTTCCTCTCTTGCTCTCTCTGGCTTTGGCTTGGGCTCTGGTTCTCCCGGGATTGCGGTTTCGGGTCGGGATTGTTGCTCCTGCGGGATCATGATCTGGGAACAGGCCGGGCTTGGTGGGTGGGTGGTGAGCAATGGCACTGGGTGTCACTCATTTGCATAGTTTATTATCATTATTATTTTGATATTAGTATTATTTCAAGTTCTGTTTCAATGATTAAACTGTTCTCATCTCACCCTACGAGTCTCCTTCCCCTTGTCCCCCAATTCTCTCCCCTGTCACCTGGGGTGGGGAGTGAGTGAGCAGCTGGGTTTGGCTGCAGCCCAGTGCCACCACCACAGCCTTTGGCTCCCAGCGTGGGGCACGGGGGGTTGACTGACCTGGCGAGTGCCAGGCAGGGAGCAGCTCTGCAGGGAAGGGCCTGGGGCTCAGGGCCAGCAGCGAGCTGAGCAGGGCCCAGCAGCCTGGGCTGGCAGCAGAGGTGGCCAGAACATCCTGGGCTGTGTGGACAGCAAAGCCAGGAGATCAAAGGAGGGGATTAGCTCCCTTTACTCAGCAGTCATCAGATCGCATAGAAAACTGCATCCACATTCCACATGCTGTAAATACCAAATACTGAAGCAGAAATTCTTTCCAAACTTTCAGAAGGAAGTTGAATAGTTATCCTTTCTGACTGGCTTAGGAGAAAATCAGACTAATGCTCTCCAAGTTATGCAGGAGAAGATGATCTAAACCAAAAGCTTTTCTCTGTGCTGCTGTGATGTCTCCTTGGACAAGGTCTGATTGAGGTTGAAGTAGCTCCCATCTACTTTAGTCACCATTTTGAAAGCCAGATTTTTTGGGAAGTAAAATTCCAAATTTCATACTATCTGTATGTATCTATATCTCTGTATCTACAGATTTTACCTGAACACACACACAAAATAAAAATCAGTTAGTTTGTCCAGTATATTTTCCACTAAATGTAAACAGCCAATGTGTAAGTACTTGTTCAAACCTTAGTTTGAAACTAGTTACATATATATATATAAACAACCCCCCAAAAAAACAACCAAACAAAAAAACCCAAGCAGAAATCACAGCAGTAGGGGGTTTTTTGCCTGTTAGTTTTTCTAACACTTCAGGCATGATGTAATTTCACTTAAATTTTTTTCTTCTCATTATACAAAACTTTAATCACAGCTATATTTAGAAGGTCAAAATGAAAAAAAAAGCATACACTCAGTAAAATCTAAAAACTTCGAAAATATTAAGACAGTGACTATACAGAATATTAACAAGCTGTAAAAATTATCAGTTAAACAATTAAAGAATACATTATAATTAGTTATGGCTAGACAAAAACATTTTTCTCATGTGGCACTCATTCCATCATCATTACAGCCAAGCAGACATTCTTCACTGCCTTTTGTAATTTTCAATTATGTCAACAGTTTCTCCTCCTGAAATTCTCCTTTAACCATGCAGCACATTGATCAATTCTATATTCTGTGTAACAACTTCCCCAGGCACAAAAATGATGTATTTAAACAGAAACAGTTTTCAACTCAAGCAAGAGAAACTGAAGACAAACCTTATTAAAAAAAGAACTCTTAGGCCAGGTAATACTAGCAGACTAAACTCAGAATTTCGTTGGTACAAAAGCTTATAATTTAAGAAAATGAATAAATTTCATTTCAAAGAAGCCAACAGCTCAACGAAATTATCTCAAGTTCACTAGTAATTGCTCATCAGATGCTGTTTTTGATAGCTTGTCATTAAGCTTTTAGCAGTGGTTGTCTATAATACAAAACACTAAGTAAGAAATGAATTTAAGCAGTATTTTGTTTTCTGAAGATAAATAAGGAACTCTTAAGAAATACCAAAAGTTTTATTAGAAATCTGTATAATCTCTAATGATATAAAATAGATGCAACTTCTTTTAAACAAAAATAAATATTTGAACCTAATAACAGAAAAATCCTTATGTTTTATATTCTTTTCTCTTTTAGATAAAAATAAAATATCAGTGAAAATGTACCTGTTCATAGAAATTTAATGCTCTGGTGTTGCATATTATTGAAAATTCCATGCACTAACAATAATATTCTCCAGTCAAGAAAGTTTAACTGATTTCCATCAACTCAAGTAATATAGTTTATTTACTCCCTCAGAAAACTGGAGAAACTTAGTATTAAGTTTAAACTAGCATACACATTCATCATTTATAAATTTATCACATTTATTTTGAAGGGTAATTGTCAGTTATGCCAATATAATTCAAAATATGCAAAACCACACTAAGGCTGTTAATCTTTAGTACCATGAAGCACTAGTGACAAATGGCAATCACGCAAAAGCAGTAAACTAATGAAAGCAAATCTCATTACAAGTTCAAAGAGATGAAGTGGGGGGGGGGGAAGGAGAAAGAAATTTCCACATTAATTAATGACCCATTAATGCAGAGAAAATTCCCAAAGAGCATATTCCAGTTGGTTTTTTTCCCCACAAGGCAAAGTCTGTCCACTAATTAATATTTCTCAGCTCCTGTCACTTCTTGATTACCCGAAGTGTAATTCGATAATTAACAGGAAGTTCACATCCCAAAGCAAACTAATCAATATTACTATCACTGAGGATGGCAAATTCTGCTCTTACCTCTGCTATGGTTATGCATTCTGGATGCAATAAATGAATCATGTGGTTGGCCAGCATTAGATAACACAAAGCATCTTCATCCACATGTAGGCCAAAATATTCGTTGTAATCTCCACTGAATCCTGTGCCTAATAAGACACAAGAAGTTTTAAAGGCCACAGTAATTTTTTTTTTTAAAAGCACAGATATTTTACAATATGCAATTTTTTTAAAGGCCACGGCAATATTTTTTTTTTAAAGCACAGATATTTTGCAATATGCAATTTTATAAGCACCAAACTTATTCATCATTTCAGATCTGTCCAAATAGCACAACAAGGTATCATCAAATCTGGAATTTTTGAACCATTCAGTGACCTTTTGCAATATTATTTCCACACCAACAGAACTGCAACTGGATTGCTCAGATTAGTGTCGATTAAACTACTCACCAATTCCATGATGGTGATACAACATCGATGTAACGCCATCAAATCGGAAGCCATCAAAACGATAGTCTTCAAGCCACATTCTCAAATTAGACAGAAGGAATCTCAAAACTTCCCAGCTGAAATAACATTAATATATTTTAGAAGCTTTAGAAACCTTGGGATGAGCAGAGTTCCTTATATCACGTTTCCCACCTGCATATACAGTACTTGGACTGGACATTCGGCCATTTTAATGATGACTTCCCCATTTTTCATCAGGCTTTTCCTAAAAACTTTGTTTTCCTGAAGTCTTTGTCTTTTACTGCACATTAATTTGAGATTGCAGATAGGGTTTTACGAAAAATTTAGCAATTATGACACAAGGAATAAACTCCATTTTGACAAAACAAATGTCCTTGCCTTCCTTCCTCCACAAAACTTCCTCATATGAGGGGCACTTTAAATCTGGAGTTAGGGGGATGACATTAAAAGACGAGGAGGCTGTGGACATGCTATAAAGCTGGCAAAATCCTCACCTCACTGAATAGCCAATTCTTATTTACTTCAATAGGATTATGATGTTTCTCCTTAGCATGTACTGTACACAGATATACACACCTGTGCATATAAAACCAGAAATATTACCAAGGCAAAACCTCCAAATTTAGGAAATGTGAATCAATGTATTGCCTCAGCTCAATACATTTTTTAGGCGTGCATCACAAATGCTCACTGTATCTTTTTCTGTCCCAGCATTAGATTTGCAGAAAGCTATTTGCTGCAAGCTAAACACTGTGAGTAAAATCAAAGCAGTAGCTCTATTGCAATAAAAATACTATCTCACGCAGAATTAAGATAATGTGTGTACAAAGAGATTAATTGCTGCAAGCACCAGCCAGACGTAGAAGTCATTTCTCCTCATTACAAACTGCTTGACTTGAAGTTCTTAAGATGCTGAAGAGGGTCTGTACATTTATAAAACATACACAGAAGTACCAAAACAAGTTAAAAAAACCTCATTTTTTCCACCACTGTTGGCACTGAATACTGATTTTTGGAAAAAGATGGAGAATCAGTAGGAAAATAAATTGTAAAGATGAATTTGCTGAACCAAAGATTAGTTAGGAAACTGGTGAGGTCAAAAACTTGAGTAGGAGCAGCAGATGTTTTCCAACCATCTGATTGCACATGGGAGAAAAGAGTGTAAATAAATAAACAAATATATTAATTCTGATTCTAGTCTAAACTTGGAAAAAAAAATGCATTTAAGATATTTCTGGGAAGTATTTCTCTCAGATACTAGCGACCATATTGACTTGTACAGAGATAACTACACAGCTCCAAAACATGAGCCAGAACAACTGTTTTTTGAAGCATGCAAATTACACAAACCCTACAGAGATCCACGATTTCATCCAAGACAATTTGTTTATGGGAACAGCAGCATTAGAAAGAGAAGTTAACATAAGTAACAAATAACTTTGCAGAATGGCAGTAGAGGCCAAAATCATAACGTAACTGAAATACATCCACCACAGAAGCAATAATTCAGGAACATTTCTAAAAGAAGTACGTACTCATAATTTTACAGACAGATATGGAAACAGGATAGCATTCATTAAGAATGTAATTTCTTTTGGGCAAAAGCCATATCTCAAATTATATCCTTACAGTTTCTCTCATTTTTCGCATACCATAAAATTGAGAAAGTTCTTTCATTGCATGCCTGATCTAAGAGAGGAAAATATACGCTGTATTATCATTAAGGAACAGAATGATTTACACTGGAAGAAATTTAAATAATTCAGAATTCATTCAGACATTATTCAAAACAAAGGAGGTCTTTGCAGAGAAGTCTTGCTGGTTTTTTCTCCCCTTGAGGCCAATAGCTCACACATTAAAAACAGATTTCTCGGTCGAAGCAGTGAAATGAGCATATCTAGCTAGATGACCTGGTTTCACAAGGTGATGAGAAATTTAACAACTTTCCTATATTAGATCAGCAGAAAACCTGTGAAATTGCTTACAAGTCAAACATTATTTTACTTTTTCCCCTCTTGTACTAATAAAAAAAAGCAAAAAATAATGATTGACCATAAGAATTCTAAATTCCAATCCATGATTGAACATGAAATATTTAGATGCAATAAATTAATACATTTAAACCAGTTAATTTTGTCACTATGGACACAAAAAATAACATTGGCTGTACCTGAACCAGTTTGAAGCTGCAATTGTTGAACCATATTAATGTTGATATTCAGGAACAGCATTTGTTATTATATGTTACAGAAAATGAGTGGAACTGCTGACCTTTTAAGAATCTAGACTTTTATGATGATTTACCTGTTTTCAATTCTTAGTGTTTAATTAACACACAGTAGCACTGAATTGCTGAAATATTACTTTTGTAATTATCCCCAAACATTTCAACAGCTGACTGGCTTAAATTCCACCGATGGATTACTCAACATAAAGAAACTGGCACTCAGTCTGATAATGCTAACTTTTGGTCAATCTGGTCAAGTTATTTTATGAATTAAACATCCAGATTTGATACAGAGATTTTTTTTCCCCCCCCCACCCCACTGTTAACCAGCACACACCAGTTTGTCTGTATGTAGATGCACTTTCTTTGATCAATGTGATGGTTTCACTCCTTTGGCTGCAGCCAAACACAGTCTCTCTGATGGTTATTCCTCAATTTTATCAAATATCTTAATTACTACCCCACTGTTTTCTCCTTCTCCACTTACTGTTTACCATCAAGTGCTTATCACCTCACCTCTGTTCTCTGCACTGGGAGTTTTTGTTTGTTTTAAAGAGAAATGGAGCCATACCATGACCTTTCTGTTTCACTTGATGAGATCATGTTTGCTTTGCAACCCCTGTAGAATTCGTAACGTTGGTAGGAGCCAATTTATATACTGAGATACAGTAAAGATGTTGACAGTGTCAAACAAAAGACTTGCAACCTTTGGTCTGCAAAGCAGCTTTATCTTTAAAATGGCATTTCAAATTAAAAAGTAGTAAATAACACGAGTAATGGTGCATTATAGATCTCAGAGTTTTATCTTCCCTTAAGGTCCAGTATGACACCAAAAACATTACAAAAGTTTTGATCACCAATTAGATAGCATAGTCTAAAAATTTCATGGCCAATTCTCCTCAGAGCTAATGAAAAGTCCTCCCTTAGTGAATCTGGACTGACACTGCAAGCTCTTGGGATCCAACCGTAGAACAAAGAGGACCCAGAACTGAAGAAAAACGCACACAGGTCACTGCAGGCAGATGAAAGGTTTGACAAACCATAACTGCTATGCAATAGGATTGTAGAATCATGGAATGTTGTGAGCTGAAGGGACCCACAAGGATCATCCAGTCCAACTCCTGTCCCTGCACAGGACAAGCCCAACATTCAGACCATGTCCCTGAGGGCACATGTTGGCCAAATGCTGCTGGAATCTTGTCAGGCTTGGGGCCATGAGCACCTCCCTGGGGAGCCTGTTCCAGTGCTCCACCCCCCTCTGCCTCAAGAACCTTTTCCTCATGGCCAACCTCACCCTCCCCTGCCACATCTTCCTGCCATGTCCTCTGCTCCTGGCATTCGTTGGTGGCCAGAGAGAAGAGATCAGCGCCTGCCCCTCCTCTGCCCCTTGGGAGGAAGTTCTAGACCCCCATGAGATCTCCTCTCAGTCTCCTCTTCTCCAGGCTGAACAAACCAAGTGACTTCAGCCTCTCCTCCTAGGGTTTCCCTTCTAAACCCTTCCCCAATGTTGTGTCCCTCCTCTGGACACTCTCCAGCAGCTTTAGATCCTTTTTATCCTGTGGTGCCCAAACTGCTCCCAGTACTAGAGGTGAGGTCGCCCCAGTGCAGAGCAGAATGGGACGATCACCTCCAATAAAAACTTCAAAATTATTCGCCTGCTCAGGTTCATACACAAGCAAACATACTCTGACACCAGTAAGGGAAGAAAGATCTACATTAAGGATACATGAAAGAATCTGAACTGTAAGGAAGTAAATGGATAAAGAATGCTACACATCTGAATTCAGAAAAGACAACAAAGTTGAGTCCTAAAAGGCAGACATCTGAAACTAACTGTCCTTGCAGGTTCTCCCAAAGTCACCATAACTGTCCCTGGGGACACACCTCTGCATGTCCTTGGCAGCTGATTCCTCTCAAGCACAGTGAACACATGGACGAGCAGCCCCACTCACACACTGTGCGAACTCCGAGTACCGAACGCTGATCCTCTGCCCATCTAACTCCAGCCCAGAAAAGCTACACCTGCTCTACACACAGCAAGGAGAAGGGACAGCTACCTGAAAGCTGTTAAGAAGCTTTGCACACAAAGAGGCAAGTTTTCTTTGGTGAGTATCAGATCTGAGCTGAACCCAGCAAAAAATAAGATTCTGATGCGTGGGTCAGGACATCATTTTCTCCTTTGAATTTCCCAATTTTCAAGTGTTTGGATGTTTGATCGATGTTTTTGGAGAGATCCATCATTTTAATTTAGCAGGTTAATTCTGCATTAGCTATCTCTATTGTATTTTGCCAATGAATTAAACATGTTTATGAATATATTCACATGACTTTACTGAAAAGCCATTTCCACAATAAGATAAAATTTTCTCCTCAAAGGAACTATATATAGGTTTATTATATCTAGTAAGCAGCACAACGTCCTTGACAATTTTTTCAGGCTAGTCCTATCTACATTTGATAAGAGTAAACTAAATAATATCAAATAAAGCATTCCATTATTTGCCATAAAAATTGAAGCAATAACTCAAGTATTACTCAGTAAAGGTTATGTCCTGCAAAATGTGAATATAAGAACAGCCTCGCAGGCAAAGCAGATATGTACTTATTGTAATGAAATTTAATATTCTTGATGCTTTTTGCTCAGAGGGTTTCCTTAAGTAAATAGGAAAGAAAATATAAGTACTGAAGACAATTACCTGTGGTTTTAACAGAGCCTCCAGGACACACATGTTTTAAAAAAGAGAATGTCTCAAAACTAAAATTACCAAACCCTTTAAAGTGCTGATATGTGGATTTCAGCTACGATTTCCTTGTACCACTCAAGCTCTACCTAAGTAAATTACACCCTAATAAAACAAAAACATCTTTGAGAACATTTAAAATTCTCTTCTCCCAAAGCAATTTTCTTAGCAAATATTAAATTTTTTTAGTCACATAATCAGCCCTGCAAATTAATAAAAAAAACCTGTTGCATTCTGCAACATGCAACTAAATCACAACATTTTAGACAGGTACCACCAGGATTTTGTGTACAATTTAATGCAATTCATTATTTCTGTAATTGCACTTAGATCTCAAACATTTCAGAACAGTTTAGTGTTCAACACTGGGTTCACTTTCACATTAAGTCTAGATGTAGTGTAGAAACAGCCAAACTATTGTGTATCAGGTGACTCAATCTTAAATTGACCATTATCCTGAACTTTACTCAGCAAACAGCACCAGAGTTAAGGAAGGAACTGGTGAAGAATTAAACTTTAAGATATATTTAACTACTCTCTTATGAAGTGGTTTTTTTCTCTCCCCTGAAATAGTATGCTATTATACACATATATTAATGTGATGAAGTTCTAGACCTTGATGAGATCTCCTCTCAGTCTCCTCTTCTCCAGGTTGAACAAACCAAGTGACTTCAGCCTCTCCTCACATGTATAAAAACTGAAAACCACTATCCTCAATTTTCAACACAAGAAACCAAGATTATACTCTCAACCAAGTCACTCCATTAGCAGTGACAAAATATTAAATACCTGGCAAACTGTTAACATTTTTAAGCTCTACCTTCTCAAAACTATCTTATTAAAGCCTGAAACAGTGGTTTCTATCAACTCAATTTCATTTATTACTTTCAAATACTGATTCCCAAATTGAGACTCACACAAATGACTTCAAAGGGACACTGAAGAAGTACCTGGCTCACTGCTTTTTCCCTTGGTGTTCCCTACCTGACCAACTGCTCCCAGCCTGAAGAACCACAAAGGAACATGATTGCCTCCAGCAACCATGGAGTTTAGCCACAGCTGAGAAGTGCTGCTGTGACCTCCACCCAAGTCAAGGTAGGATTTTGAGCACTGTCCCTCCCTCAAACATGCAGAAACCAAAGCTAGAGCTGACAAAGCACTAGTGTTTCTCTTTGCTGGGGGGAAACAAAAAGTGTAAGGATGCCAGTCTAAAAACAAATGCACACACACACAAATATATTTAAAACATGAGTATTAAGCCTGTACCTTCCAGACAGAAATGCAGACTGCTTTCAAATTCAGGTGGAAGTTTTGGCTTTTCTAACACTACTGAATAGCAACAGGAATTTAGAAGCAAAGAAATAAAGTTCTTCATAAAAAGAACATCTTGAAAACTCCCAAGGAAAAACATCAAAGTAGTTGAAGCAAGAAAAGCAGATATCTGCCCTTGAGAAAATACCAGCATTAAAATAAACATATCATCAAATATCTGGGTTTCCAAAATTTAAGTGCACTGATGACTGCAAAGTCTTTTCTACGTGCAGATGACAGAGAACCATAGTTGCTACAGTGGTAATAGAAAGATTCAAGTTCATATATACCAGGAACACACTAATAACACCTTATCAATCGACCACTGCTATTAAGCTATGGTCCACATGCTATTCCAGATTACTTTTTTTTTAAAATAGGTAATTAAGTTGAAAATCCAAAAATCAAAACACTAATCCTCAAAGCAATGCACTGTATCAGCTATTTTTTATTTTAACATAGCAAAACCAACCTCATAAGGAATAGTTATTATCACATGCAGAAGCCTGAAAAAGGGGGGGTGTCTCACATTTTACCATCCTAGAAGGTCTACTTAGAATAAGATATTACCTGAATATCCTTTTACTTTATTATCTCTAGGTCAAGGTAAAATACAAAGAAAACTAAAGCCAAGTGTCTCTGAAATATTTTCAAACAAGTCTGCACTCGCACGTACCGACAGCTGAGCATGACAGGCAAACGAGTGGCTCGTACTTTGCCCTTGGTCAAGATCTTCTTTCTAATAAAAATCTTTGATTTGTTTTTCCAAGTTTGGATGACAATGGTGCTGTTCTAAGAGCAACTGCAGATGCAACCTGCAGAACAGTCATTCTTTCCAGTACGCAGTTTATGAGTTTGTAAGAATGCTGTTTCACAATACTTTCTGTAAGTTGCAAGCTTCATTAATCAGTGCTGGATTGCCATTAGAAAGAATATCCACCTTAAAATTATTTCCATTTATCCATTTCCTGATAGACTTTTCAGTTTCCTCCCCACGTAACCCAATGACAAAATAATTACCTTGGAATTTCTTATAACATAGTCAAAGTAGATTTTCATCTTTTCCAATGCCCTTATCCAAGAAGGTGGTGGCAAAGGAAGCCTGAAAACATTGATAATGTAAATTTTAGTGTTTCACAGTTGACTATTTATTATTCTAACTATTTAAATTTCTGATGAATGTGGTGTCATAATAAAACAAAAACTTAAATGTTTCTTCCATTTATTTTTGCTTCAGGGGAGAGAGGGAGGAGAAGGAAGGGAAGAGGGAATTTAGCACTGCCTCCACCTGCTTGGAAAAGGTCAGGGTATAGAAATATAACACTGACCAAAACAATTATGTCAGCTGAGTAATTGTCATAGGGATAACTTTACTTCCAATTGTGGTTTAGTAATGAGTGGATTCTTTCCTCAAAAGACACCAATTTCTTTAACCCACTGTATTAGAAAACTTAGCTATACTAATAAAAGTCTGTGCTAAAACATGTTCTAAAATCTCATGCCCTAATCAAATGCATGCTCCAGTGTTACTAAATAACAGGAAAGAGGAAAAAGAGCTGATCACTGATCCTCTACAACACTTACCAGCTTTAATTCCCAAAGCAGAGTACCATAAACAGATAAAAACAAGACAAAACTCCTAGGTGGACAGGTCAAAGGTTTCCCACTAGTTATGATTTGGTGCCTTCACAGAAGAACCAAAGCATTGACATAAAACACAGTCTAAAAAAAAGCCCTGAAAACAGCCTCAAAAAAAAGCTTAAAAGAGATGCCAGGGATGTCTGCTGGCCCCAGAACCTTCTCACTAACAACATTTCTTGCTGATCACAGTGCTGCATTCAAGGAAGCAGGGCTTTGGAATTAAAACCAGAATGTAATTCAAACTGTGACTTTTGTGCCAAATTATTCTCCTAGCTTCAGCAAGAATTTAAAATTTTGACTAAGTGCTCAGGGTCACAGTATTAAAAAAAAAAAAAACAAAACCAAAAACAAAACCAAAACCAAATACAAAATTTAGGGCCCCACATCATTTCTGCAGAGTTTTACTTCTTCCATTATTTCTAAAGGCTCACAGAAATGTACCAGTATATCTATTGTCCCTTAGAATTGGATTAAGACAGTGTAGAATCTAACCAAGCCTAGTAAGAGAAGAGGAATACAGAGCCTTCAAAATCAAAACAACACTCTCAGACCTCAGTAAGCCTAGAAAGGCAGCATCGTTCACATAGTTTAATTATGTAGTGCTTGGAAAAAAACCCAAAAACTTATCTTTGCCAGGTCATACCTTGTTCTCAATTCTTTTTAAATTGTTTCACCTGATGAGTATTTTAGACATATTTGCTATATGGAGAAATAAATTTAAATCAAAACACAATCAACAACTCTAGAAGCGATCCCACCTGATCTCCAGGGTCTACACCATCATGTCTAATGAACCTGGCAGTTGAATAATCTTCAGATATGGCTTTAGAAAGGAAAAATTGTTATACTTAGCTTGTGATAAATTAATTACAAGCAAAATCATTACTTAAGATGGGAGGGTGTTTACAGGCATTTCGAGTGAGTTCTCTTCAACAGCATCATGATAGAGACAAGATACTTAATTTACCACAAAATTAACTAGACTGTGACAGCTACACCCCAGGTCCAGAGCCTGTGGCATCCCTTTTACTTTGCAGCATTTTCCTTTCATGAATTCAAGGATAGGAAAGCCATATTTTTAATAGGAACCAAGGCAAAGGATATAAAAGTTTGTTTTTTAAAAGTATTACTAAAATAAACTGCAATCCTCATTCAAGCTTGGCGTTTTTGGCTTGGCAGCTGAGGGGGGCAGAGGGGCAGGCATGGAGACGACCAGGAGGGGATGGAGATGAAGGAGAGGAAGATTCACCAAATTAACACATTTGAGGAAAAAAATGCACAGTTTAGAAAAACTGGAAAAATGTGCCAAAATTATGAAAGTGGAGTTCATATCTGAATCAGTTTTTGTTGTTTTTTTAAAGCAGAACTTATAATACATTCCTTGAAAAAAGATAAGCAGAAAATATTCTTTTACTTATGCAGTTGTTTTACCTCCAAATTCTCATTTTACCGAAACTGAGGTTTTATTCTCAGGTGACAACACTTTGAACAGCAAAATTTTTGAGCTGCTGTTTACAATTTATCAAGAAGTTCACCGTTTGTACAACACTTGTATAAACATGGATTTAAAAAATACAGTTCTGCTGTTACATTAAGTATTGTCTCAAAGTTCACAACACAAAACATGCTTTTATCTTTTTAAGTTGCACTGTGGTGCTACAGATGCAACATCCACATGGTCCTTTGAGCAGTTTTACTACTGCTTTTCTTGGAGCTACTCTCTGTTTAACTGAATGTTACTAAAAATATAGTATTTAAAATACACCATGGATATAGTCCTTTTTTTGCATGAATTTTAAATTTTGCCATCTTCTGTTACAGTAAGTATTTGCAGTCCCCTTCCCAGACAACTGAATCATCTTGCAAATGCTGTGAGACAAATTTACTTACATCTTGACTTGCAAACCAAATGCAGACAGACTAAACTGATAAAGCAATTGTTTCTCCAGCTCTTTCACGGCAGAGAATTAGTTTCTCTCAATTCCAAAGGAAATTGAGCATTCTTTGTATTTGATGGTTAAGTACCTGTAGATTTATCAGTTCTTCCCACTACAGAAGGGACTTAGTAGAAGCACTGTACAGGGGATAAGGCTGGACTAGCTGAAGGAGAGGTGTCTTGGAAAGCAAGCTTTTTTGTCATTTGTCATTTTTGTTTGCAGCAAACTTTGAACATTTGCAATCAGCTCAAGTCTCTCACAGAATTTTATACTCCCCTCTTTCAGACTAGAGCTGCTCATTTACTGCTATGGAAATTAGGAGGCATGTCAGTAAAGCCTAAATGGAAAAAAAAAAACAAACAACATTTTTAATAAAATGCCAGTTCTGATTCTTTTCAAATTTTGTTTGGTATCTGTATTCAAGAAAGAGAGGAGAAAAAAAAACCACAAACAATATTTTTATTTAGTTTTGAGCAACTTAGAATAAACACAGAATCACAGACTGTTGTGAGTTGGAAGGGACCCACAAGGATCATCCAGTCCAACTGCTGTCCCTGCACAGGACAAGCCAAAGACTCAGAAGTTGATACCACACACTTGATTATACATAAACATAAAATGAAATAAAGTGTGAAATACCATTGTATTGATATTAAAGCTTTAAGATGATTTGATATAGAATTTATCTGAAGATGAATCTGAAGATTAAAAGAAAGCTATTCAAACAGAAAATTATTTATGATTAAACATACTAAAATGCATTTCTTATAATAATTAAAATCACAATTCAAAAAGGCCCCTGAATTCATCAGTTAAATTATCCCAAGTAAAAAGTAAATAAACAACAGCTCATGCTATTAAGTAAAATAGCATGTAAGCCATTTATGACACCAGTCACTCATGTAATTGAAATTGTGAGCTACTGTCCAAGAGTTTCCATTAAACAAACAGTTGACCTCTGCTATATAACATTATTTCTGCAATAGTGACCTCCTTAAACGGTTACAACACCCATCAGTTATGGTCAGCCTCAAGAGCACAGCCTATGAATGGAAGAAGAAAAAATCCTTTTTGGCAACTTAACTGAACGTAGGTAATTCTGAATCAAGGTTTAAGGACATGTGCAACATAAGCATATCCACTGAATGGCAATTCAATGCAAGTGGGGAAGAAAAAAAACCAGGAAAGAGCAAACTGACCGTGCAGCACACAAATCCTAACAACTAATAGATTCACAAGAGATCAGAACTTCACAGTTGCCAAGTGATGAGCCACTGGAGGAACTACTCAAGGGTCACCTTGAAAGGGTTAAACCCGAACTTTGTAATTGATAAGAAGGACAAACAAGGTTATCAGGCATCTCAAGGGGGGTAAAAAGCAAATTTATCTTGGAATAAGAGGTGAGTTACTCTGTATAGAATTTATTAAGAAATGCTGGAAGGAGATTCTGGGGTTGTGTGAAACATTGTTGATGGGAAGAATCAAAGATAATAAAAGGGAGAATTCAAGGTGGTTCAGGAATGAATTAACATGGGAAAAGTGGGAGAAAGACTGAAATAAGCTGACTGCCTGTGTCTGTTTCACTATTTAAACCACCAAAATACTCAGCGTAGGAGATAAATCCCCCATCCTCAGTACCTCAGAGAACACTAAGTAAACAATATTAAATGCTGATCATCATCACCTGGCATTAACACCTGGTTTGACACACCCATTATTTATACCAGCTAATTAGGTGTGCCCAAACTGGATTCCTAAAGCTGCCAACTGAAAATGACTCCTCCTCTGTATTAACTGATGGATCAAACTCTGGAAGCAATTTGTAATGGATTTAGTTGTCCTGGGGCAAAACCTTTGCTGTATTTCAACAATCTGAGAGTTTCACAGTAAGTTTACAGAGCCTGCAAGTTTTCTTCAGCTTTTGTTATTCTTTTATTTATTTCTATACAAAAATATAATATATATTACATTTAAATATAGTACATAATATGAAAATATAAATTACTCTATTTTATAAAGCATAATAATAATTAATTATAGATAATATATATTCCTAGATAATATATATTTAAATAGGTATCTACATATAAGAATATTTGCATCTATTTTAAAATAAGAAATATAACTACATAATATAATTATATATATATAATACATACAATGCATATGATATGCAATATGTACATATGGAGTCACAGAGGACAAGAGAATAACAAAACCTCAATGCTACTATTTAGTCTTAGATTTTAAGTTTTTAGCAAACTAAAGGAATTTAACTCCTTAAATTAAATTAAATTTAATATTGTACCTGTTGAACAACCCACGTGACTTTTCTGGTTTGGTGAATAGTGTCATTCTAAGAGAACTGATAAGAAATAATTCCCACTAAGACACACGAAGTGACATTTTATACTCACTTTGCGTAGTCAAAAAGCCTGCTGTCCCAGAGCTGATGAGTTCCTCTAGGACCGGAATGGAAGAAACAAGAATCCGTACCATCGAATTGGTTGAGACCATCTTCAGAGTTTTTTGAGGCATGGCTGTGTACAACATCCAGCAGAACAATGATGCCCATTGAGTGAGCAACGTCAATCATTTCTTTCAGCTCGTCTGGAGTCCCGTACCGGCTATCGGCATGAAAAGGCAAAGCGTGATGAGTGGTACAATCTGAGCTCAAGCTGATAAAACTGAACATTACTCACTGAATCCACATCAAAGTCAGCAGTTAGAATCATAGAAAAAGCTCATAGAATCATTTTGGTTGGAAAAGACCTTTAAGATCATGTAGTCCAACCATAAACCCAACACTGCCAATTCTACCTCTAACCCATGTCCCCGAGCACCTCGTCTGCCCGTCTGTTCAATCCCACCAGGGAAGGTGACTCCACCAGCTCCCTGGGCAGCTTGTTCCAATGACTGAGAACCCTTTCAAGAAAAAAATTCTTCCTCACATCCAACCTAAACCTCCCCTGGTGCAACTTGAGGCTGTTTCCTTTCGTTCTATTGCTTGTTACCTGGGAGAACAGACTGACTCCCACCTCTCTCCACCTCCTTTCAGGGAGTTGGAAAGCAGCCTCTTTTTCTCCAGTTTTTCATCACCTAGTTTCCAGTTGCATACAGGTTATTTTTTCAGCCTCTTAAGTAGTAGTTATTGATTACAAACCAAGAATTAAAACAGTTTTTAATTGTAAAAATTACATTATGCATGCATGCAACATTTAGCAGAAACTGAATGTTTTATTCTTCTCTGTTAATACATCAAATTCAGTATAACATAACTAATACAACTTAAAGCTTCTCTTTAATATTGAACATTGACTTACTTTGCAAGAGACAAGAATATATTTATATTACTGGAATAAAGTAATCTATAACGATTACAAAAGTAAATTAACATTCATGAAAGTGCCCAAAATACACCATCTGCTGCTCTCCTGCTTGGTTATTTGTTTTAGGTACTACACTACTTTCCAACTTGTTTTTAAATACAGATTTTTGTTTCCTGTGTCCAACCCACATTTCTTTTACATAATTCAGCCAGTTAAAACTTCCAGTCTACCTAGATTTAGCCTGGTTGTCCCTTGAACTAGACCAATATTTAAAAAAAGAAAGAAAGAAAGAAAGAAAAAATAAAAATCACAATATTCAGGTTTATCATAATTTTCTTAGTTACCTGAATACATTTTCCACCTATTTTCACCCTGGGCCTCAAATCTAAGTATAGTCTGTTACAAGTACACAGAAAAAGTTCCCGCAGAACACAGAGCCATGATTTTAATCAAGTTTATAATAAACAAGTAGTGTATAGTTCTATTTATCATAAAAGAATGACTTACACATCGTGTTGGTTACTGCCAAGAATTCCACAACACAAAACCCACGCATAAAGACTGCCGAAGCTGGATTAGCTGGAATCTGCTATGGCAGCTGAAGTTACTTACAACTTTTTTGTTTGTATTCTATACAAAGTATGTCACAGAACAGCTGATGACTACACCCAATTGATTTCAGATTTCAGAGGAAACTAGAGCAAGTATTTAAGCCATTACTTTCTCTTCCCATTAAACACTTGCTTGCAAACACAGACACACAGGCAGACTGATTTCAGTGGATGGGGAGTAAGCTAAAAGAGCAGAGAAGAAGCTGAAATGCTTAGACCTACCTTGATGCAGCGAAGAAACTTGTGACCTGATAACCAAAGCTGGCATAGTATGCGTGTTCCATAATAGCCATCACCTGGACACAGTTATAGCCTATCAAAACAGAAGAAATAAAGCAACCCCCCACCTTAAGGAGAGTTAAAAGATAATTCAACACTCATAACATACCCATTCCAGGCTTCTCATTGGAGCTGCTTCTGGCTCTAGTGATTAACAACTGAAGAGTCAGTCTTTTTCAAGAAGCAGTTCTACCTAATAGTTTATATGTCCATGATCTTCCATTAAAAATTGAATGGTCAATTTGTCAAGTGGTCGACATATAACGAGGTGTTTTGAATCTTGCAGATTTAGAAAGCGGTGATATGCAAATATAAGCTTAATTTAACTTCATTATTATTAACTATGCCAATCTGCACGTCCTGAACGTCCACCTCACTTTTGACACTTGCAGTCAGGGGGTGTGGGGGTAGTCACTGGCTACACGTACTACATCTTCTGCCCAATGGAACCTCTTTTACCACTTCAAAAACACTTTCTTCCAACTTTAAGGATTACATTTCCCCTCTAGAAGAGGAAACAAAGAAGTAATGTGTTTTTATTCTGAGTTTACCAAAGAACTAAGGCGGTACTGGAGGGTCAGGGAAACGCTGTCACATGAATCACTTAAGAGAGTTCAGTGTGATATTAAGGGAGGGAAACCCAAAGGGAAAAAAACCCATACTAATGGTGAAGCCACAGAACTTGCCACACATCTTAACTAAAGCTATCTTCAACATCAGCAAGTGCCCCAAGGAGCTATCAAGTAAGGACTATCAGCAAAAGACAACCTTCAGCTTTAATCCACAGTCTGTTGAGACTCCCACCATCATCACTTCTCTTAATTTAACCAAAATCTTCACTTCATTCTTTAGTTCAGACAAGATACCAGTTTTGTTTTTATTGTTCCAGTTTTTGTTTTTAAATTTCGCAGCTATAAAAGTTATTATGAAGATACCATTGGCATAAGCTCAGCAATTTGTCAGATTCAGTGCTGCTGTATAATCCAGGCTCATTGCACTTACTCTTACTTACAGCATTTTTACAGATAAACAGCAACACAGCATCAAATTAACCTCATTCGATTTGCTTGCTATTTATCATACACATATTCCTACAAACTATTCATATCTCAGCATTCTTAAATACTGCTGTCCTTAAGCTTTTCAAGCTTGTCCTAACAAGACATTCCAAAACCAAATCTAATACCTCTTAAAAATACATTTTAAAAAAACCCAACAACCTTAATTCCCACAGTGCTTACTTAATGACTGACTTAAACAAGAACAAACATTACCTATCATTTCAGCATACCCTACCTAAATATGACATTGCTTTTATGTTGCGGTGTATCAATCTTTTTGTGACATTTCTCCTCCCCAAAGCAAAATCTGTAGGTATAGCAGAAAGCTTTCAGAATTCTGCTAAACATATTAAATGACTCAAATTTTTTTGGCAGCAAGGAAAGAGTCACAGACATATAATGTGGAATCCAAATTTATTTTTTTGTTGAGGGCCTCCAGATGGGCAAAATCCCTCATCTCACCTGGAAGCTCAACTTTATTGGAAAGCAAAAACCACAATCTGTGAAACACTGACTGAAACTATAAGAAAAATGTATGGCTTCTACAGCCACCCTGATAAATTTTTAAAAAATAATAATTTTTTTAAAAAATGATCAAACATGTAAGCACAGCCACCACCCACAGAGGTCTCAGCCACGGATGGCACGATTATTTTACAGTTGAGTGTAATAAAACATATTTCATCACAGGGCAGTAAAAGTCAGCAAGTTTGAACATTGCTCATTATACAAACAGTGCAAAGACACCACAGGAAAAAAAATAATCATCAAATAGAAATTGAGGTGAACAGTTTTGCTACGCTTCCCGAGATAATCATGCCAGCTGTTTCCTACATCCCCTTCAATCGAACAGATGCTCTTTTCTAAAAGAGGATTTCTCACTTTTAAAGTTGCCATGTTCTGGTACTTCATAGCAACTGTTGAGGGATAAAAAATTTAGCACTCTTATTCTGGCAAACAGAAAGGACAATCCTTTCTTATCCAGATATTTATTTGTCTTTCCTTAGAATCAGGATTTACATTAGTATAACCAACTAAGAATATAGAATTTTCTGAAGGCTATCTCACAAAAATGGGTTCTTTTTCAAGTTGAAAGCTAACCATGCCAAAAGCAAACTGCCCTGAAATATTTATCTAGGCTTTTGTAATCACATTTTACTTAAAAAAATCTGTGGAATTGATTTTCATTAACATATCCTATTTCAGTCTTTGTTTCTTCTCCATAGATTTCAATTGTTTGGAATTTTTTGCTGCACCAAGAATCTATTTTTATAGTACATGTAATATGAAAATGCAAAAAACCCTATAGACACTTGATAATTATGTTTTCTAATAAGAGCACAGGCACATAAAAATTTCATCTCTGTAAGTTTCTGTTATTACTTACCAAGATACTTTATTCTAGGTAGTACATTGTACGTGAAGTTTTTGTAAGAAGACACTTTTCCTTCTGGGGAAGCAATCCCCACATGAGATTCATAGATTCTGAGGCTTTTTAATTTTTTGGGGGGAGGATGCTTATGCTAAAAGGAAAAAACAAACAGTTGTCATTAGGATACACCAGCTTGGAATTGTTGTCACACTCACACCATTTGTGCAAGATGAAAAACAATGTAAGGTTTGGTTTGGTTTTCCTCAAAGAGTACAAACATTTCAGAAGCAATTAAACATTCTAACCTGTTAAAGGAAATGTCTATTTCAAATTCATATTCTTCATTAACAAGAAACTGGACATTCATGATTCAGCACTTTTCTTACACCCTTTTTAAATTACACTGAAGCATACAAACTTAGAGCAGCCATTGTACTATAAAGTTATTCTGAATTATTTGAAGCTTATTTGAAAATAAAAGATGACGATAGAAAAATAGGTTTTTACTTCTTAAAGTATTTGAAGTGACTCTGATTTCTCTGAACTAAAATTTATAAATATTTTATGCCCAAAGAACACAGTTCCACAGCACAAAATCTGTATTCCAATTACTTAGGATTTAAAAAAAAAAAAAAAAAAAAAATTCCAAGTCTGTAGGTCAATACATAGTATTTCTAGATGGGTGAAAAATATTTAGAGAATACAGAGGCAATTTTAAAAAAAAAAATAAAAAAATTCCAAGTCTGTAGGTCAATACACAGTATTTCTAGATGAGTGAAAAATATTTAGAGAATACAGAGGCAATTGAAGTTCATCACAAAACCTCCTTCTTACACTTGAAAAGCTTACACTTGATCAGAATTTTACTTTTTAAAACAAAAATCTTGTTTGAAGAAACTTATGAAAGCTACTGCTTAAAACCTATTTTTCCACAAAAGTTTTTTCTTTTCCTCCCTCTACCAATTAAAAGAAAAAAACTTACAAGATTTTATATTCTATTTGTTAGTTTAATATTTAAATGAATTTTTGAAAAGTTAGAACAAAACCAGTAAAAACACTCATATGCATGAAGAGTGAACAGAAATTTAAGGAAAAATTTGAAGAACAAGAAATACTGGTTGAGGTTTGTTCCTTATATTTTATTTCTACTGGGCACCTCTCCTACTCATAAAAGGACTAATTTTTCAATTTTTTTTTTCCTGACCTAACTCAGTCAGGTCTTGTCTGCACCCTAAATGTTCTCGTCTCCTTTTCCCTCTAGGTCACACAGATCACTACATTTCCAATTTCCCCATTCCTCCTCTTATAGAGGATCCTATAGGTCACACATAGCATCATAGATAGGGGATATGTGGCTCAATTCCTATGAACTCTATACCTAAATAAGAAAGTTACTGTAGACTATGTAATGATTTTTTTTTTTAAAGATATTTTCCATGTGAGTTACCCCTTTTCTGACAAGCAGATGCTTTGTAATTTGATGTTCATGCTAAAATTTAACTCAAAGCAGAGACTGCAGCACCTCTAATGCAGAATACTGCAAACTACTTTTCAGTGAAAACAGCACAAAGTGTAATAAAATGAAATAACATCACTCAGACAGTCTGAAGTTTCTGAAAATATCCTAGGATATTTTTCCTTTATCAAGGAAACAATCCCCCCTTATAGGTATGCATGAGAAGTAAGAGGTCTTTAATACCAATAAACGGCTTTTCCTGATACAAAGAAACAAGGATTTAACTGCATCTTATTTTTGAAAGCTTTTTTCTGACTGCATATGGTATTGACCTATTATTGGAGTACTGAACTCTGTATTTGCAGCTAACTAATCCTTAAACCCAATTCTGATTATTCGCTCCTCTCCTCTGCACTAGGAAGAGCCACCTAGTCCTGAATAGTTAGAGCTTGCCTAGCATGCAGGAAGCCAAGCTTCATGGGTAACACTTTTTTATATACCCTACAAGAGACTGAAAAAGTAGCTCAAAAAATCCATCATTAAAGTCACTTATTTCTGTCGAAGACATGAATAAAAATCCTTAATTTCTCAGGTAGCTACTTTAACTAGTTAGCTACCTGTTTTGTTTTATTTTTGTTTTGGTTTTGTAAACTCGTTTAAGGTTTCTTTTCTTTGGGTTTTTTTTTTGGTTGGTTGGTTGTTGTTTTTTTTTCTTCCAAGCAAGGATACAAACACGACACAATACAGAGTTTTATACACCTTTTGAAAATAATATTTAAATCTTACTATATATGACTGTGGTGGACTCCAATGAACCCAGTCGTAATTCACTTTGTTTTCCTCACGGACTACGTATCTTGCCCAAGGTGAAATACGATAGAGGAGATCACCGTTTTGAGCACGAATCACCACCTATAAAATAACCACAATATATGCATGCAGTCACATATAATTCATATACAACACCTCCTGTGTAAACCACGGCAGAGGATGACATAGTAGGCTACAAAGAAGTTTAATTTAAAGAACACACTAATATACAATGCAAGTCAAGACAAGGAAGAATGACCCTGTTCAGAGATGATTTGCAAAGTGACAGCAAACCAGGTGTGCCAGACACAGGAGCAGTGTTCAGAGAGAACACAGATAAAGGTTGCCAGAAAAATCATAGTTAAACTTAAGTCATCACATGTAATAAACAATCAGGCGTGGTATGGAGAAGCTCTGTAGTAGGCATTCAATACACATAACATGGCCCAAGTAGCCCTTTGTCATTCATGTGTTTTCATACTCCAGTTGTGTACCTGCATTCTGGCTCACCCTTGGCTTTCTTCAGCTTTGTGATTTAATTCACTTTTTAAATGCTCACCAATATGACCTACGGAAAATTGCCAGGGAGGAAAAACAATGCTGCTGGCTACAGAAAACACTCCAACAAGAGGACAAGCACTGGGGAAAAAAAGGAAATCCAAGCTTCCTAAGCAAAATAATAAAACCTCCTCAGTCCGTGTGTTTAAATTGCTAAGAAATAGGCAAGCAGAGTTAAGAAGAAAGAGTTACATTTACACTGCCCAAATTTATGACAGAAAAAACAAAAATCAGATGAAGGAACTTGCCACCATCTTCATTAAGCATCTCTTTGAAATATATGATTATTTCACTACCAAATTGCATAATACGTGGGCAACTTGACTATTTTTTTGTGTGTGCAGATGGGGAAGTATCTTACAATAGCTAATTTGTTTAAAACTCTACACTAAAAAGTCTTTTTCTCTCTACTTCCTCACAGTTTCCAAATTGGCTGTCCCACTGGAAATTTCTGACACAATATTGTGGAAAATTCAAAGTTAGTCATGCAGAATTTGCCTAAATTAACACCAGCTATAGCTCACCTGAAGAGTTTTGAGGTTTTTTTTCCCCCACTCCTCCTCCAGTGGTAAATACATCCACACAATAATATATAAAACTCAAAATCCCTGATGACCTTTGGAAGTCACATGATTCTGGCTTCCAAGTGAAATATCGATATGAACACATGTAAATAAATGCTCTCACACAAATAAGCAAGGGTCAGAAAGAGAGAGCATGAAAATGTCCTTCAAAGTTTGACATTAAAAAGTCGATTTACTCTAAAAACAGACACGGCACAGATACAATTGTGCTTATATGAGTTGTGTAGAACAACACAAAGTGAAGAGCTTAACCTAAGCTGCTCATCTTTTGTACATAAAGGTTAAAAATGTGGGTTTTGTTTGGATTTTCCATCATAGAGATGTTGGGTGTCATTTTCAACATTTCTATCTGAAACGTCCAGCACACTTGAAGTTTAACATCAGAGATTGCTGTAATTAATGCAGTGGATTTCACAGGTGAATACATGCAAGGTAGTGAAAAGATGCCCTGGCAACCCAACATTTAAGGCGTCAATGTTGCTGAAGTGATCAATTTCAGGAAGAACTTTCAGATCTGAAGAAAAAATCACTAGAAAAATTGAAATGCATGGCTGTAATAACAGTAAACAAAGCCAACAAGGGCTGGCTGGCTTTGAAGGTATGTAAAAACTGGTGTGCAATCATGAGTTCTGATTTTACAAATGCTGGACCTCTGGAAGACAGAGCAGGACCTAAATCTCACAAGAACATGGGTATCAAAAGGACAGTGTGGTCCCCCCACGAGGATACAGGGGGTTTATGAAAAAGGGAAGTAAGCTGTAGGATAAAAATAAGTCCAGTGTTTACAGGTCTGTTTTGATGATGCTTAAAACTCTCAAAAGTTTATGACAGTTAAGGAGAAGCCATCACGCTGAGGGCAGTCTAGTGTCATACAGAAAAGGCCACAACACATTGCAGCAATTCAGAAGCTCAAATAGGTTTCAATTAATTTAATCATAGAATCACAGAATTGTAGTGGTTGGAAAAGACCTTTAAGATCATAGAGTCCAACCCTAAACCAATTCCACCTCTAACCCATGTCCCTGAGCACCTCATCTGCCTGTCTGTTAAATCCCAACAGGGAAGGCGACTCCACCACCTCCCTGGGCAGCCTGTTCCAATGCTCGACTGCCCTTTGGGTGAAGATGATTTTCCTCAGATCCAATCTGAACTTCCCCTGGTGCAACTTGAGG
>NW_010305966.1:45785-61816 GCF_000700745.2 Antrostomus carolinensis
AATGGTCCCCCCCCCCCCCCGGGCCCAGCCTGCTCCAATGCTTGAGAACCCTTTGGGTGAAGATGATTTTCCTCACATCCAATCTGAACTTCCCCTGGTGCAACTTGAGGTTGTTTTCTCTTGTTCTGTCTCTTGTTACCTGGGAGAAGTGTTGTTTTCTCTTGTTCTATCTCTTGTTACCTGGGAGAAGAGACCAACCTAAACCTCTCTCCACCCTCCTTTCAGGGACTGGGACAGAGCCAGAAGGTCTCCCCTCAGCCTCCTTTTCTCCAGGCTCAACAACCCCAGTTCCCTCAGCCACTCCTCATAGGAACTGTTCTCCAGACCCTTCACCAGCTTTATTGGCTTTCTTTGGAAGGTGCTTCCAGTCCAGGACAAGTGAGATTCAGGGGTCTCAACTTTCAGAGACACTGAAAATTTTTGAGACTCTTGGGTATCCCACTACTCTGCCTTTCCAAAATAGCATGAGTCTTCCATCTCCCCTACAGCACATCTGCCAACTCCCTCTGGATGTCCCAGAGCATTTAAAGGAAAACTTGGCACTTAAGTTCAAGCAACTTTCAACCTACTATGAGACTCTGAAGTTTTCTGTCTTTTTATGAACAGAAGCCACACATTTTTTTTTCCTAAATCATATGTAACAGTAAAAAGTCTGAAAAATTTTGAAAGTTTAGTCACAAATTTAGAGAAAATGGAGCTTAATGTGGTTGTGTTATTGTTATGACAGATAAGACTGTGCAGTAACAGGCCACAAAACACCACATACTTAAATTCAAACAGTTATGGATATCCCCTTCTTTTCTTTTTGTGTTTGCCTACCTTCATCTTCTCTTCACATCAGCTTCATTTGGCTACTTCATCATCTAGTCTACATATGCACAGAACTTCACAACAGTGTGGGAGAATAATCCAAATGACAGTTACATATTCTCTGCCCAGCATCCACTCCTTTAGCTTTTAGATCCTGCATCTAAAGGAGATTTAATTCCATGCATGATCATTGTATTCAATTCTGATGTGTTCCCATAAGTTGTCTGCCTCTGTTTCTACTGATCATACAAGATCAAACGTTAGATATTTATTTTCACTTAAAACTAGCATCTGCTAGACTTTTTTTAAAGAATAAAGAATTAAGACTGATATTTTTACAGTTCAGGTAATTAGTTATATAGTGGTTTGTCATTTATACTCGAGGAGAGGAAACGAGGAGGCGATAACTAGATAACTGATGAATATGTGCAAGCCAATAAACTGCTCTGAACGACTGTATTATTATTTCATTACTTTAATAGCTTGAAAGCACTTGGAATGATTGTTAGTGTATGTGGCTTTTAATACAACGATGAAATTAAATTGGTGAAACCAAAAATAGCTAACATAATAAGAGAGTGAACTAGCTTTAATATAAATATGGAAATGGGAGTTGTTATTTATATAAGGGCAATAAGCTATTATTTCAATATTTTACAATTTATATTATCTAATCAGCTTCGTATTTATTCATTTCAGAGATAAGATTATCCAAATGTAAAAGCCACAAGAACAAAGGCAGAAACACCACCTCATCTCAATAACATGCACCTGATTTGAAAGTAAGTTCAAAACCCAAAAGCATGACAGGATTAAGTCTTCAACACTCTCTAGGAAGTTTGTTAGATGCTGTAACAACATAACCAGCTTTTTCCACTACATTAAATTTATCAGAAATTAAACAACAAGGTACTTCCCTCCCTCAGTTGTTCTAAGAGTGCATGGAGAAAGAAAACAACTGCTTGTACACCAAGATGTGCTTTAGTATAATATACACTGTAAACAAAGAAAAGTTTTCATTTTTACTTTTGCAAACTGGTTGTGCTCTGGTTTCCTCTGTAGGCGTGGGGAAGACAGGGGTGATGATCTGATTTTAATTTAATGGCCTCAAGTTGCTCCAAAGGAGGTTCAGGTTGGATATCAGGAAAAATCTCTTCACTGAAAGGGTTCTGAGGCATTGGAAGGGGCTGCCCAGGGCAGTGGTGGAGTCCCCATCCCTGAAGGGATTGAAGAGTCGTGTAGACATAGTGCTGAGGGACATGGGTTAGTCAGGGACTGGTCAGTGTTGGGTTCATGGTTGGACTCAATGGTCTTACAGGGCTTTTCCAATCTGGACAATTCTGTGATGCTTTACTCTTCTTGCTACTGCACAGCCCTGCCTAACAAAGCTCAGGAGAGGCAGCAAGGAGGAAAGGGGATCAGAAATTGTCCAATTCCCCTAGCCAAGAGTACCTTCCCAAACAAATCCATGCAGAAGGAAGCATGGAAAAATGGGAGATCTTTCTAGAATTCACTTTCCTCTGAAAAAAAACTTTACCATACTCTGTTCCTACCATTCCAAGCAATCAAGAAATCAAGCATATCTGTCAAAGTGCTTGCAGTTACTTCCTAACAAACAAATTGAGTACAAGCTTTGAAAAGAAGTTTCAGAAAGAGCGGACAGCATGTTGCTTCTGCCAGGCTGTTCTCCTTCCTAAACTGCAAATCAGTTACACTGGAAAGAGAAAGTAATGGAACACTCTACTCACCTTACTTACTCCAAGTCTCTCTTTCCCAAACTTCCTGCCCTCTCCCCCTGATCAATTTAAGATTACTGTCAGAATTAAGTCAGTCAAGACAAAGCCGTCTGCTTTGTTTATTTTTTTTCTTCCAAACAACTCCCTGGCAAAGAAATCTGCTAAAGGGACAAGCATTTAAATCAAATATTGAAAAAAATACTCCTTGGCTGTCGGACACATCACAGTAATTCTCAGGTGTTCACAGGTTTAACCACATTCTGCAGAGGCATCTGTGTGGCTCACAAATCACTGGGAGGGGGATCTATTTTCTGTGCAGATTATTTTTCTTTAAATATATCATCACAACAGCTATTAGACTCTAAACTTATTAGAGATATTAAATGTTTGTTCACAATTCCCCCTTCTTTCCCCTTCCCTTCTCCCTTGGGAATGAAAATAAATTAAAGAAAGAAATAAACAAGATATGAAAGAAGCAAAAGCCTATCTTCAGTCAAGTCATGGAGTCATGCCTTGATTTTCCAAAAGAGGGAGATATAACTCCATTTGTGAATTAAGCATTTCAAATGTAGTGAAGAACCTAAGAACATGTTTTACTAGTTTATTGATCATATTTAAAAAGGAAGGCTTTGGGTTTTTTTTTCCATTTCCATGCTTCTCTTAGAAAACTAAGAGAAATTAGTAAATACTATCAAAAAATACAGAAAATACTATATTATCTATTTGAATATTAAAAAATTCAAAGATTCAAAAATTCCATCATCTAAAACATGAAATTTAAGTGATGTGGAACTTAACAGACTATAAGCAAAGACATTCCCTGTCCTCCCAGCTGAAGGGTGAAAACAAGGAACATGACAAGTGTTTATATTTGTACATGTAAGAAAACAGTGAACACTTCTTCAAGAAGCTTCCCACTGAAATCATGTTTTGTACCTCTGCTGGGGTACCTAGGGCTCCCTTTGTGAAAGCTGTCTGACTGCACGTGACCCGTTTCCATCTCACAGAGAACCCACCACATCTTTAACCCTGCTCTACCTTCCATCCTAACCACCAGCTTGTTATCCCACCAGGAAAAAGTTTCCTGGGCTTTCACATTCTCATGACAAACGCCTTCACGCTTTGAACACAGACTGCTTGGCGTGTGTGAGACCTGAACTGGAAGCCAGTGTGATACGATGCTGCTGGACTTCCTGATCAGCTGCAGCACCAGCTCCTTCATCACTGACAGTAATTACACTTGATGAATTCTACTAACAGCGGTTCCCTGACACTGATTAACCTACCTGCTCACCATATTTGATTCCCTTTCAAAGCTTACAAGTTAAACACGGAGCATGCAGATCAAGTACAGGATACAGTGGTAAAACTGTAAGGATGAAATTTTAATAATATTCTTTATAACTAATTTCATAGTATGGAATAATAGAATCGTTTCCCTCTCCCCAGCACCTCACGGGTACAAATGTACTTTCAGGTACTTCTAACCGTGATTAACCTGTTAGTGTTCTGACTCAAAGTAGTTCCTCCTTTGCACCCTTTAATATTATATATTCAGATTGGGAAACTACTCAAAACCAATACTAAGTGAACTTTTAAAATACTTTGTACAAACCAATAAAAAAAAGTGACTGTTCTTCGTGTCAGCCCCAATTTTGTACTGAACTTGGCACCTATAACTACTGTTCAGCAATCACTGAAAGCACTCAAACAAGGGTTATCAATAGAATATTGTGTTAACAAGTACACAAGACAACAAATCTCATTGACTCATTACAAGACACTCCCTAAAAACCTATAAAGTTTACCATTTATATGTATCCACACACACACACACACACATATATAGATACATGTGTGTGAAGGAGAAAAGGATACAGATTTAGTAAATTATGCAATGTCATGGTTTTAAAATCTTCTACCATTTTCTGAGGTGACCTTTCCAAGGAAAACTTGTTGTTTGTTCCCTGAGCTGTATATAATTAGTTCTGTCAACATACAGAAAGAAATTCTGCTATGGTACCCAGAAATGATCTGTTAAAACCCAATCAAAATTAACTAGAAAACAGGGTGTGTGATGTGTGTGGGGGGGTATTTATTATTTTTGTTTGTTTGAGGGGGTTTTTTTAGGTTTTGGTGAATTTTGTTGGGTTCTTTTTGTTTGTTTGTTCGTGTGTTTGGGTTTTGTTTGTTTGGTTGTTTTCAGTGGGTTTTGCAGTTTTGTTTTGGTTTTTTTACTTTTATCTATCTCAACTCAATTCCATAAAAGCTATCTGAGAAAGTTATCCATTTGTAGTGAACTCATATAACTTCAATATGAAATAAGAAGCCAACAAATTTAGTCACTGATATTTTACAGATAACTTCCCAAACTTTACCACATTCTTGGTAGAAGTTGCATTACAGAGGTATGTCAGTCATCCTGACCCTTACCTTCATAACTCAAGAGAAATAAACCAGAATCACTTACCTTAAACTACATCTCTTGAATGTACACGTTTAGTTGTATACAGTGGTTTAATTTCATGAACTAACCCAGCATATTTTCAGATAAAGTGTCAGATAACTTTACTATTATATAAAATTCTTATTCTGTCAAATTATTTCAGAAATCACAGATCTACTATCACTAGTAGAAAACTGAACTACTATTTTACTATACCCTCTCTGGCTCATGGAAGAAAACTCGGTGTTTCTGCTACACAGATCTCCTCCTATCCAATGTTCCAGGACAGCAGGTAGCTCAATCATAATTGCTAACATTTTGGATGAACTGATTTTACAATTTTTTTCTTATTTAGCTGTGTGAAAATATTTTAGAACTTGTTTGGCTGCCAGTTAAGTTAAACTATCACAGATCATTAGCCACAGATCTGAAAAGTATTTTAATCTAGGTTTGAATTCTTATTGGCTTCTATTTTCCAAGTGTTCTGCATTTTCTGTTTTGTTCCTTGGCATTCCCATAAAGAATATTAAACAAGTTCCCCACTGAAAATATCAAGACCTCAATTTTTACCAATACTGTCCCCACCCCTGAACTCCACTGACACCATTTCAAAATTAGGATCTTAAAGACTACAGTGAAAACTGACTTTACAGATATTTTTAAGGAGTTGTAAAATTCATTTATAAATAAACAGTAGAAGAACAAAGTGGAACAGTAATTAAACTCCTGCACGCATATGAGAACACATGACAAGACTTGCTAAGGAAGCCTATCCGTGTTAATTTTTCTAAAAGCTTGCTGTATACTGTGAAAAGTTAATTGAAAGTACTCTGGCAATGAGGGAAGAATTTAGTCATTTTCAACCATGAAAAAAGACAAGTACACACACTCCCCACCTGCCATCCCTGTTAGAATGACACACATGCTGTCATTTAAAGAAACTTGGGTTGTCCCAGACCATCTTTCAAATTATCCCCATTAGAATAAAGAAACAGAGGTTTAATTTATTAAAGTGCAAAATTGTTTGGTTGGGTTTTTTTTGTTTCATTTGGGTTTTTGTTTGTTTGTTTTTTGGGGTTTGTTTTGTTGTTTGTTTGGGGTTTTTTTTTTTTAATGAACTGTGCTCTGCTTATGACATCTGTGAGAACAGACCCCACACAACCACAACAGCAAGTGCCTTTGCTCTCTTAACTCACTCTAAGCTCCCCACTGATCCATGGGAAAAAGAAAGAAGTGCCCTTTTCCAGCAGGTAATCTTATTTTGTAGATGGATGTCATAATCCAAGGGAGTCACTCAACTGTTGTAAACATCCATCCCTTCGCACAGAAATGCATCAGAAGATCTATAGCAGATTTTTTAATTACTCACCTTCTTCAATGTTTATATTTCCTTATGAGAAGGCTGCCTGAAGAGCTACAGCAGACAGTCTACTACTATTGAAAACAGGCAAATGTTTGACCTCTGCTCCTCATTTATCTTCCTACAAAAATATTTTGTGACCTGATCTAAATTAGTGTCACTGGCAACACTCCATCCATTTCCCATTCTGGCTTAGAAATTACTTATTTAAAAGAAATGACCTTGTCACCATTTCAGAACTTGGCACTCCCCTGTGTAGAACTAAAGATGAAAACAGCACAGACAGAAGCTACAGATAAGGACCTTCTGGAGGAGATTTTTTTTTTCCCCCCTAGCAGATTAATCAAATCACTGCATAAATGTCTAAAGTGGACTATTTTAACTTAAATATTTAACTATAATATTGTTTTTATTATTCTCCTACCCTATGTTTTGTTAGTAAAGGAGGGAATATCCTCATTACTAAAAGGAAATAGTTTGTTGCCCAGTGCAGTGCACAGACAACAGTGCCTGTATATTTAAACATTAGCTCTGCAAGCTGCACAGGAATTTCCATCCACAGACAATCCAATATTCTCAGCTTCTACACCAACAAGGATCTGCAAAACTGTGCTCTGCCACACAAATCCTTATGTTCCCAAAAAAAGACATTTATGAACAATCATAATCTTAACAGAACCACAGAGTTGGAAGAAAACTTACCCAAGAGCAGCAATTTTCTTAAAAACATTAGTGGAATGAGAGAGGATAAAGAGATCAGCTGAGTAACATACATGCCCACCATGTGGAATATTCCAACCTCATTCCAGCTTTTGTGACAAATAAACCACTTTAGAATTATCTTAACTGGAGACTTTTTTTCCACATTAGTTATATTATCTAAATACACTGAAAGTACACATGGTGATTTGTTAGATTCAGTTGTGTAGGCACCACGGAACAAGAACAAAGTGTCATGAAACATTATTAGCAAAGTTACAGATGAGGCTGGGAGCAGTTCCATATGGATGAAGTCATCAATTATGATTCCTTACACTTGTGAATCAAGTTTCTAAATCCTTATTTTATTATTTTTATTTTAAAGACAAGAATATATGCACTTCAAAGCAAATCTATCTCCCAGGCAGACAGAACAGTCCAGCTTCACATGCCTGTTTGACAATCACATATTTTGAGCATCAGTGACAACTGCATACATATTTGTTTAGAACTGATTATGTAAAAGTTCTACTAAAGAAATGGCATAGTAAAAAAAAAAATTAAAGAAAAACCTCACATTCTGCTTTGCCAGCAAGAATCTCATGGCTTTTCAGAAGACTCAGAGCAACCACAGAACTGCAGCAAGTCATCTTACTAGTACACCAGTACCAAGAGTAATCAGTAGTCAAAAATTCTGCATACTAAACAAGTTATGCACAATGCAATCTTTGCTTTATAGAGTTTATATTTCAAAGAAAATGGTGAGTGGAAAGAGAGAAAGTACTATAAAGACCTGTACTTCAAAACAGAAGAAGTGACCAGTGATTATATAGGTAGAGAGTAAAAAAAAATCTCCAGTTTTCCCAAACATGTTTAAGAATATATGCTTTTTGCTGTTATGTTAATAATTATCAACACTCCTGATCATTCACATCTTTTATCTCTACACTGAGCATAGAATATTCTACAGTTGGAGAGTTCAATAGTTTTGTAGATACAAAATAAAAGGTAAGTTTATCAACAATCCAAAAAATCTAACCTACTTACATCTGAAAACCATGGAAAACATTAAATAACCATTCTGCAGTCTCATACATTACTGCATAATCACTATTTCTGAGTTGCAGAAAATTGTTTTCTTTCCTGCTCTGTAAAATAAAAACAGGTTTCTCATCCCTGAATGATTGTTCTTAAATTTCAATTTCTTCATATTTATTACTGGGACAGTTTCATACCCCATAACAAAAAGCATAAGAGATAAGCACACATACTGAGTAAGCATTTCCAGAGCATTTTTATGCATATCTTTGTTTCAGCAGATTCCCTGTTTACCTAAGCTGATTTTCAACAGAAAAACAATGATTTTTTTCAGCATGTTAGCTTTGTAGATGGGAGCCCTGGAACTATAGCAGTATTATACAGATGCTCCCAGTTTCTTCATGTTCTTAGTCTACAGATTATTTCAGTACATTTCATTTTCTTAACTACTAATTACTGTCCCCCGTTAGCAGCTGATATCTCTGAAACTCAAGCTTTGACTGCAACAATTCAAATTTTCAGAAGTACAGCTGTGACTGAAATCAGTGTTCACCTAGAAATAATCAACTCTACTGATCACAGACAGCTGTTTAAGTGTATCTGCACAATGGTGGCATTGGACAGCTCAAAGAAACTTCCTATTCATTTCCAGAAGAAAGGATTTTATGCTCATGGATACACACAAAATACAACTGATTAAATAGAGACACAGGGAAAACTTTTGTTATATTTAGTTTAACTTACTTAAAAGTCTATTGCTTGATACTCCTAACTCCTAAATGACAGGCAGAAGCTTTACCATTTAAGCAACACAAAAAGATCATGGTTAAAAGGATGACAAAAATTACCAAGGTAGTCAGATTTGAATAGGATCTTAATCTCAAGCAGTTGCATCAAATACAGAAAGACTTCATCTATACAATACCTCATTCTTGTTTTTCAAATTATCAATATGTAAATACTGTTTTCATCCTGTAACATAATACACTATATCCACACTTCAGCCACGTATGCCCGTTCCTAAGCATCACAAAGAGTTAATATTAATGTTTCACTCGTTGAGGAGACTTTGCACAAGTAGATAAACTGCTTCTGCTTCTCAGAACAATTAAAAGAAGATAAATTATTTAAAAGAAAACAAGGACAATGGAACAAGAAGGACTACAAGAATCAGTCAGAGTAAGTCTAGAACCAACACCTTTAGCTTTGATCCATGGGGCACAGGAGGGTAACCATCTTGTCCAGGTGGAATGAACAACTCCCACTTCCCATACTCCATCTTCCTATACGGATGAGAAAATGGATTCCAGCCATCTGCAATATAAGAAATAACATCAAGCATGTTTATCTTAAAATGTGGCCAGTTACAATTCAAAGGTATAACAGCGTATTCCATCTTTTTCAGAATAAAATTCAGTGACAGCAGACACAAATACTTTTATATGTGATACTACCATACATGTTCAAAAGAGGTCCAATAAAGTGTGTAAGATTTTCACTAGGAAACAATATTCCAATTCTAATTTGACAATGATTAAATTATTTTTACTTTACCTTCTTTGACCAAAGTCAAAACAACCTCCTCCTCTCCAAAAAAAAACCCAAACAAAAAACAAACCCACTATTGATTTTATACCACAAAATTATGGCAGTATGAAAATTAATGGCTGAAAAGTAATATTTAATGTAGATTTAAAATGAAAAATCTCACATCCTAAGCAAGCCAGAACAAATATTTGTTACAACAATATGGGGGGGAATGTTGATTATGGAGAGAAGTGGAAAAAACAACCAAAAAATAACCTTTAAATTGAATGCTCAAACCAAGTTTGGCCACACACACTGCTCACTGCCTCTCTTTTTGATAAGCTGATGTCCTGTTAGTAACACTTAAAGTGTATAAAATAGGAAAAAAAAGGGGAAACTACAGACAAACTTGGTAGCAATGGTTAGGAAACCACAAAATACTGGACAATGACACCACAGCCAGGAAATCTGGCCTGAAATGCCACAGTGTGATGATCTTCACTGCCTTTCGTGAAACTCTTCCCAGCTGAGCTGTATCTCTTGATTACAATGCACGAACTGCACCTGAAATATATCAGGTGATGACTCACTAATACTGAGCAAAATAAAAACTTACAGCAAAAGCCTGAGGTCCCAGTCTCCATAAAACTCACCTGGGGAAATGACCTGATTCAGAGTTCATTACCTACACCAAGAACACTGAATTCTTATATTATTAAAAAATAAATGAATAATTCTCATGACCTCTGTTACAACCACCTCTCCTCTCTCCTTTAGAGGGGGACTGGTTGCCTCTCCACCTATTTAGGCATCTCTGCTTTAACAATTCCCCCCAAGTTGCTTATCCTTTCCTCTCCAACTGATGGCAACACCCAACACTCCTGTTAACCCTTCCTCTTCTCAGCCACAGTCCTTCCTGACTGGGTGTCTGTGGTTCACCACTTAAGGATAAATGCAAAGCAAGACCCACCTGTCCCAGCTGGTCCTACTTAAAACCATTGTTTGGTACTTAGTCCTGGAGAGGAACTCAGTTAGGAAGGCTATAACAGAAAATACTGCTTCCTATTAAGGCAAGAAGCATAAAAACTCAAAACACCTTGAAAACAAAAGGCTTCCTTCAAAGAGGAATTGGCTCAGGCTTCTCTCAGTTTTACTGCTTAATTTTGCTCAGATTTTTCAGCAAAACATAGCAAAAAATGACAGAGTGAGGGGGAACCAACCAGCCCACCCTCCCTCCAGCCCCAGCAGAAGCCTTCCCCACTAGTGCAAGAGAAAGGAAGCAGAAACTAAGAGACATTCCAGAGTGATCAACATTTGAGATCTAGTATTAGCTGGGAAAGAGGGAGGGGAAAGAGAAAAGAAAAAAAGAAATTGCAAGTATAACAATGTGTTATATCAAATACTGACTTCCAAATTAGCATATATTTACTCTTTCAAGCTTCTTAAAGCCAGAAACTTCTTTAAAATTAAAATATCATTTACAGATAACCCACTGTGTCTCTGCATGGCCAAATATGATTTTGAGTGTTTCAATTCCCAAACAAATTCTGTGGGTTACCCTCAAAATTTGCTGTTCAGTGACTTATTTTGAAATAGTTGATTGTAAAGTAGCAATTGCCAGTAGTCATCAAGTTTCCCAGCAATACAGCATGCAAATAAAATATTCAACGTGCCATCACTGAGAGTTTTAAGGTAGCTATAATGTTGATACTGCCTCTAGTATCAGAAATCCATCTAATTGCCTCATACCCTTGATTTACTGAGATGCTAGAAGTACTAATTGACAAATCTTAATGTTTTTCAATGTTCATTTCATACTTTTCAAACAGAGTAAGGCATCGTACCAGAATACTAACAGATATATCTTTTTCTCTCCAATTACAGAGTTTTAAAGAAGAGACAAAAAGACACCTGGAAGTATTTGGATTTTCCTGAATTTGTGTTTTTCATTCTCCAATCCAAATACAGATTTGTGTGCTATTACTAGATTCTAGCTTTTTTCCAACATGCACAGTGATACTAAGAATTATTTATAAATAGAAGGTAATCCATTCACTACAAGTGTCTCAGAATGAGGTATAGAAATACCATAATTTGAGTCAAAATACCTTAATATCAAAGCTTTTCTTGGCTGCTATAAGGCATAAAGGCCTTTCATGGAAAACTTTACATTTGCGCTTCACACGTATATAATTACAGAAATAAATTATTCATGTTTATCTGAAGCACAGTTCATAATAAAGCTATTATCAACTGGCATCTTAATTATAAATTCTGAAAGAAGTTTAAGCTCTCTGTAACGCAGTCTGCACTTGCAATTAGAATTTTTTTGATCCTCAAAAATTTATCAGATTAAATAGCAGGGGCTAATATTTTGTGTCATTTCTTGTGTTTTTCCAAACATCTAAGAGACTCTCAGGCAATACCGTATTATTAAGCAATACGCTATGAGAAAACACTGCTATCCATCTCCCTACAAGAGAACTGAAAAACAAAGCAAAAATTGACTGCTTTCTATTATATGTCATCATATTTCAGTTTAAAACCTAAACAGCTGCTGTCATTTAAGTTTCATGTTTGTTTCTTTGTATAAGACTTTCAACTTCCCTCTCACAATGGTTCCAGTTACAGTTGTCTTTATAAAGAGCTGAGTTTTATAATAAAATTCTTATTAAAAACAATTCTGATATTCCATTTAAATATAATATAATCATAGATTTAGTTTGAGACTTTAACCTGCTTGAAAAGTAAAAGAAAGGTTAAAGAGATTCAGTTTTAATTAAACATATCTGTAGCAACCTGAATCTAAATCTTTGGGTTTTGCAACCCAATTTCTCATCAGAATATTATTAAAGCTCATCTGAATCCAGTGACAATCTTCCATTCCTTGAGGCTTTCCAAGTACATTATCTTTCCCTTTGGGAATTAATACTTTACTGTGAATGATGAATATGATATATAGGACAAACACAGTTTTTCCATATTAAAGTGAATTTCTTTTTAGTCTTTTGACTTCTTACTGCCACATTTCATTAGCATCTAGATACAACTATTCTAAGATATTATTCCTAAATTTCTACTTAATATGATGTATTACATGAACTATTTTAAATGAAGCAGAGTTTAGAAAACCATTCCAGTTTATAGCTACTGTATTCTGGTATATCTGTACTTCCCCTGCCAACCTGCCAAGCCAATTTAAAAATTATATCCTCTTTTAAAAATATTAGTTATTAATTTCATTATACAAAGGCTATCTATTAAAATACACATTTAAAACAATGTATTCTAGTCTTCAACTGCATTGAGCAATTTGACTTAAAGATTATTTTATCTATCACCATCACACAAAAGCCTTGAGCAATGAGTGGAGTTGCAGGGAGTAGAGGAGGAGAATTTATTCAGATAAATTTATACATATAAAGTTGAGCTATTAAAATATCCTCATGTAGCTGTCTGGCAGTCAGCATTGATAGCTGGCATCACTACCATCTAGCAGTAGGTGAACTACACACATGATTCATTATTCAGATCTGAATCAGAGGACGTAATCTGACTCCCATATTAAAATTCAAGTACTGCACTAACCTATTTTATTAATGCCTATTCCAATAAAAAGACAAGGAGTATTTGAAGGAAAGCTACTCTATCATTCACTAGGTTAACCATATCAAACAGGACCATGGTTGAAAATAGCATTGCACTAACTTTTCTGTCTTCTGCAGTTAAGAGAAAAGATTCCTCTAAAAATATTATTTGTCTATAGACTCAAATTATCACAGTGTATAGTGGACACAGACCTTCTGGTTCATTTCTTAAGGAAAAAAATACAAATTATGACAGTTAAAATAGATGCATTTTTATGAGAATGATGTTTGGAAACTGTAGCGTAATGTGAATATTTAAATGCTTTCTTTTGCTTGTTCTATTTATATGCATATTAATTTTAGCACTACAGAAAAACAGTACTCAAACAGATTGCTGTGAAGCACTGAAAAAATCCTAACAATGGATCCGAAACACACTGCCAGGGTGGTCCATTTAGTTCTTAATTACTGTGCATATTTTTACAGAAGCTTAACCACAGTCCTTTAAAAAGCACCGCCAGATACTACAGCTAATGGTATATGTAATGAATCTTATAATTTTAAGGTTATATATACAAATTCAAGTTAATGACTTGCTTCCTCAAATACAGAGCTTGCCCTTTCAATAGTTACCTCTAACAGGGGTAAGGAAGAAGGAAAACTCAACATTTAACTTTTTGTCAAAGCAGAATAGTTAATTGCCTCAAACTGGCAATTTATACACTTTTTTTTTAATATAAATACACACACTGACCATTCACCAGATCAGTATTTCTGCAAAACTAAACTTGGATAAATAACACTGCATACTTCTGAAAAGCAGTTAAATGAACTAAATCACGTCACAGATAAAGTCTCATTCAGTAAGAGCCAGCAATGAAATTCCTGGTGTCTTGAGGGACTAATACCTAACCCTGAAAAATGGAGAGAATAGAGCTGAAAGGGAAAAACAGAATGAAAAACCCCAAAACGCCAAACAAAGAGGAAAGTGGAATTAATAATGCATGATTTAAGAGCAAAAATGCATCTGACTCCCATTTAAGAATTTACAGAACATGATTTGAGTGTAGCTAGCATTTCCAAGTGAGGAACAAATTTTTATTTTTGTCTCAAGTTTTAAGTAAGAGAAACATCTTCTCATTTCTCACAGCAAGGAATGCAATTCCTCCATGAAATCCTTGTTTGGTCAACATCCTTCCTTCTCCTCCCCTCAAAACAGACCACCACCTGCTCTTTCATAAGCAGATTTGCTCGATTTTTCATTACCATTTTCTAGCAGGACTTCCTCTACACTCTCATCATTAGTGGGAATTTCAAAGGTTCTTGGTCCTTGGACAATACTGCTGTTAGATCAGCCAAAGATAAAGCCAATGATTCCACTGTTAGTTCTCCTTATCTGCATACAGTTTTATAGAAGCCTCACTGTAAAGCTTTAGGAAGAACCTCAGGTAATTTAGACACCTTCTGTCTAAAGCTGCAGTGTGATCAGATTAGATCCTTCAGACAAGTCATTGCCTTATGGGTATTAAAAAAAATAATAATATTTATAGATACACATAAAACTGACCATACAATAGAAACACGCGTTCTTAGGCTATTGCAATGTGGAATAAAAGATTATTAGTTTAAGTTACAAAATCCTACTACACCAGCAAGCCACGACATGTATTTTTACCACTAGAATTTCATCATTGCTGCAAAATGGTCCTTAAGTGAAGAGGGTATTGATCTAAAACACAGTACAAGAGAATGAATATTCTTAAAAATACTTACTGAAGTCACCTGCAAGAAACACTGCTTCTGCTCCTGGTGCCCACTCTTTGCAATATATTCCACCATCCACAAATTGGTTAACTCCAAAGGTTTTGTAACTTCTTGAAAATTTATCAATGCCTCCTTCATTTTCCTCAATGTCCTTCAAGTGGTTATAAAACAGAGAATACCTTTCAACGAAAACAGATAAGATTTTTTGAGAAAGTTTAGTAAGTGCTTTTCTTAATTTAAGATTAACAAGGGTAAGAACATGGAAAAAAAAAAAAAAAACAAACCCAAAACATGAAGTGAGACGCTGTCACACAATGTTCTAAGACTACAATATCAGATCACTCATCTCTACAGAAATAGAAAAAAAATATCAAATAAAAACCACACAATTTTCCCCCGGTTGTTACACAGGGCAAAGCTGCAATCTTCACATTTGTCAGTATTTTTCCTCTACTTTATGGGAATAGTTTGCACTTTAAATTTAGGACTACAACTCCTGATTGGCACTCAAGAAATCATAGTATTACTTCACAACAGGAGAACTTCACACTCTGAACAGCCAAGCACTTTTTCTTCCATCTTATTAATATCAGACACAGGCCCCCCAGGGAGAATTGTATAGGCCTGGTAGGTCTCACAGCCAGTTTTAATAGACAATCTCGGGGCAGGGAAAAGCTGACAGCACAGCACAGAGCACCTATGGAGAAACTAGTCTGGCACCTGCAGAAAGCAGCTCCTTAGGCCACCTCTCTACAGAGACCATTAGCAAGACTTTGTAGTTCTCTGACACTGCAACGATTTGGAAAATAAAATTACCACTTCATGGATGTAATTATTTGGACCATACCCTACTTACCCCAGTAGGGCCTGAAATCCCTAATGTACGAGTTTGCTGGTAACAGCTTGGAGGTTTTTGACATATTTTGCTAAGTTTTCTCTAAGAAGTTCCCATTATATAATCACAGAATGTTGTGAGTGGGAAGGGAACCACAAGGACCATCCAGTCCAACTCCTGTCCCTGCACAGGACAAGCCCAACATTCACACCATGTCCCTGAGGGCACA
>NW_010305966.1:61934-65496 GCF_000700745.2 Antrostomus carolinensis
TGAGCCCCTCCCTGGGGAGCCTGTTCCAGTGCTCCAGCCCCCTCTGCCTCAAGAACCTTTTCCTCATTATGCTTACTGTATTTTGAAAAAAAAAAAAGATGCAGAAACAGTTAAAAAGCAAAATAGCACTATGGGATGATACTTTGTTGGGAAAAGAAAAAAAAGAAAAAGAAAAAAGAAAAAAGAAAAAAGAAAAAAGAAAAAAGAAAAAAGAAAAAAGAAAAAAGAAAAAAGAAAAAAGAAAAAAGAAAAAAGAAAAAAGAAAAAAGAAAAAAGAAAAAAGAAAAAAGAAAAAAGAAAAAAGAAAAAAGAAAAAAGAAAAAAGAAAAAAGAAAAAAGAAAAAAGAAAAAAGAAAAAAGAAAAAAGAAAAAAGAAAAGAGAAAAAAGAAGGTAGCTTGTAGCCTGTCTGCAGCATCAGGACTGAAGACACTGCTCTGATTTGTTCTCAACTTTTGTTTTAGAATTGGTCCTTAATTATTTCAAAGTAGAGGATTAAAACCTCCATTTACTGCTTCAGGTAAAATAACATTATTTATATTAATTTAGAGTACTATCATTACCTTCAAGATTAACCTCCTAGCAAGTTTTTAACTGTGAAGACTGATGCTCACCTTTAAAGACAATAGGATTTGAAAAAATGCCTCAGGATACACTACAGCAAATACAACTTTTTGCCCATCCACTTGCATTATTCTTTTAAAGTTTGCTCCTGGGTACAATCCTCAGAAGTACATTACTAACTACTACTGCTCTGATAATCAATTTCATTTATGGTGCTTGAGAGACAATATTTTGTCAGATTTCCAAGTGTAAGTGTATTACATATAAACACAAACCTAGGTGACTGACTTAAATAATAACAAACTGTAATCACAGAAAGATTTATACAAATAAAGTTTAAATACAGAAACACAGAGCAAGTCAAATAGCCTCAAAAGTTCAAAGTACAGAGTACATCCACTGCTTCACTTGTTATCTTTCAGTAAATTCAAAGTTTAGGCAAACAGGAGAGACCACAGCACAATGCCTGAAATGATCACGAGTATTACTGTGAAAAAGGACCACTCTTTGTGCACTTCGCAATGGTGGTGAGCAAGATTACATGCTCAATTAAACAATTTCTTTTGGAGGATGGGGGTCAAGGAAGGAAGTAGATCAACTAGGGATGTAAAACATTATTACAATAACGGGTCAAGGAAGGAAGTAGATCAGAAAAAGTGTCAACTAGGGATGTAAAACATTATTACAATAATAGTCTTTTTTTCTATAGGACAAGTTTTGAACAAGTAATACAGCATCATGTACCCACTGAGTAATAACACTTTCTATTTGTACACAAGCACACTGCTTGTGATAGAGCAAGTTAAATTACTGCTGCCTCATCACTGCAGAAATCATGATTATTGAAACAAACAGTGGTCTCCATAATGTTTTCTAGATCATACTCTAGAAAGCATTCAGGTTTGCTTGCGTTTTTTAAGCCACCTTCTGAAATGATCAAATACAGAACTGTACTTTTCCCAAAGTTCATGGAAAAAAACCCACCAGCTTCTGAAATCTATTAATTGCTTCTGCTGTGAGTTATTCTAAAAAACTGACCTCAGGACATGCAACCCATCTGGACACAGAACAAAGTTACCTGTCGTAGGTGGTCTTGTAAGACAGCAGAAGCATAGTGCTGTATCCTGTCACTGCTCTAAAGGAAAGGGCTCAGTTAAGTGCATGCTCATGATCCAGATTTAGGGAACTTAAGGTTTTGCTTTCAGAGAAATTCTGGCTTTCATTTCAACGTTACTAAAGCTTGTTAAACATTTCTGTCTTCCAAACTGAAACCCCAGGATCACACACAGAAAGTGATCGGGGGGCAGGGGAGGGAAATGACAGGTTGTTTTTGTTGTTGTTCAACCAATTCCAAAGATTTATACTGTTCCCTAACAGCACACTGAGTTAAAAGAGGAGAGTAAGACATTAGACTGATGAGTCTATATTTCATTATCCCCCCCTTCACACCAGAAGTTACATCATGTTCAGTTATATATATATATATATATATATATATACATACACACACACACACACTCTCACATATTCATGTCAGACAGACTCTGGACATGTATTTCAAACATGAGACAACCTTGTGAAATTATGGATATGTGAAAAGAGTCAACAGCATCCAGAGGTGCAAGTCAGGACAACAGACTGACTGCTGCCTTCATACTTTTCAGGTTCTCACAGCTCAATGAATGACTAAACTCTGAAGATTTTTCTACTTCCCTGCATTAAAGTTGACACTGAAGAGGTATTATAAGGTAAAAACTGTCCCCAGGTATGCCTTGAAGAGCACAATGATTATCTGTGGGTCCTAAAAAACAGGATCCACAGAACTTCAGGTACAGAAGGATGTGAAGTAACTGGAGAAAGTTGTACATCATGTCCCTTGTACAGCCAGGTATGACAAACCACACCTGAGAGAGCCTGGTATGACAAACCACACCTGCCAAGTGCAGATGGCAGAAGGGGGCTGCTTTCTGGTGTATTTCTTGCTCCAGGAACTCTTCTGAAAAAGCAAGCTTTTCAGTTCAAGTCCCATATCTATTCATCTCACATCTGTTAAAAGACCAATGGGTTTTTAAAACTAAAATATCAAAATTAGGTGTTTTCCTCAGACTTACTGGAAACAAAGACTTCACAGTCTTGGCATTTCCCCAAGCACACATACGCACAGCTTGAAACTAGACATTTGGTAACACAATAGTACTTTTACATCAGCATTCTTTCTGCTCCTCTACCACTATTTCACTGTGAAATACTGGTAATCGTAAACATAATTTGAAACGGGGTCAAAACAGTGTTTTCCTATTGTGACATTTATAATTTGTATCACAGCATTGCTTTAAATCCCACACTTTATAGGCAGCTTTGTTTAAACCCTTACAATACAAGTGTAGGAATTGGCTGACTTTCCATGAAAGCAGGATTAAAACATCAAACATAAATTAGCACAACAGCTATCCAGAAAGCAAGTATCTTGCCAATAAAATAAGCTTCAGAGTGAAGAAGTAAAGACAATATTAACTCAGCAGCCACTTCAAGGGTTTAGATTTCAGGTGAGCACTTATTCCTCATAATTCTATCACTAAAAGACTCTCAAATGTTTTGTCTTACAAACACCTAGAAACCTAAAACTTACACAGTCTAAGTTCTATAGTTATCACAGATGTTCAGAGAAAAATATGGCCTGAAACCTTTCGGTTCAATGCAAAGCTCTACAGTTCTTATCCAAAGAAATAATGTTGTATTTACAGCTCTTCAGTCTCCACACTGCAGCCCACTGTGTGCAACAGGTACCTTGAACCACCCCACAGAAGTGGTAGTTGCCACCTCATGAAGCACAGCTGTAAGGTCTCTGATAAAAGACTACGCTGCACTCTCACTGGGTTTTCCTGGAAAGCCAGAGTAGAATTAATTCCCTTCAAGGTAGTCAAAGGAGGAGGATGTGGGATATGAAACCAGAGAACCTTGAAACAATCATCACTAATAATGCCCATTTCTATTCCTGCT
>NW_010305966.1:65512-75677 GCF_000700745.2 Antrostomus carolinensis
GGAAAAAAAAAAGGAAATGAAAAGATGAGAATAGAAATTGGAAATGTAGATATAACACCTCTGAATATTTCAAAATAAAGAGTATGGGGCCAGTCACAAATTACTTTTTTAATATTGCTGCTATCACTTTGAAGTTGCAGTGACACACACTGTCACTGACACCAAAGCCAGTGCAAAGTCCCTGCCCAGGTTAGAGACCTCTGACTCATCTTCTGCTCTGTACTTCTTCCCTCAAACTGCCCTCATTCAGCTGTCGATAAGGGGATGGACTGAAGGAAGACAGGAGTAGAATGGATGGCGTTCTTCCTAAAGCAACTTTTTCCAGTCCAACAAATCCAATGCATCAGACCACGCTGACTCAGAATTACGCAGCAGAAGCAAAATCCTGTTTGCAGTTGCATCTTCACTTCACTCATCACTAGTGAAAGTGGATCAAAACAGACGCCTCCGATTTTACTTCATTCTTTTCCCCACTTCCCTTTGCTCACTTTTCATTTGACTATTCAGAGTATTACACAAAGTAATCACACTTAAGGAAAATATTAAGTAAAGGCACAGTAAAATTCAGGTAGGTACAACTACTTCAGAACAGCAGATTTACTGTATTTTAACATATCAGCTTTACAGTTTTTAGTTTTATTGACTTGCACTTTCTGCATAGAGAAGTCCTCTCCCATTCAGGTAATTTTTTAATATATATTTCAATAGATTAACACCAGAACACATGTAACCTTTGAAGTGTTAGAAGAATTCTGAGAGAGATGCTCTAGAAGTACAGGATAGCAATGGCTGATGTTTACAGAGACGCAGAAAGAGACAATTATTTAATTTTGCTTTTCTGCAGGTTAAAAGTAAAGGGTTTAAATGTTTCTGAAATTATGATCTTAAATCTGTATATGGCTACATCTGCATTTCCCAGAGGCTCCAGTTGCTCTGTTAAAATGATTCACTACACAAATACTGTGCCTCTCTCACAAGTCAGATGCAATTCAATACACAGTTTCAGCTGAAAACTAAGGATTCTGCAGGTTGCCCAACGATATTAAGCTCCTCTCAGGTGTAATAAAATTAACTGTTATCCAAATAATTTGAGGATACAGTTATTCTACTAAGGAGCTTATAGAGTTAAACCATTTCTGTTATGATTCCTACCAAAGAAATGCTTTATTACTATTTACTAAAAAAACAAAACCACGCAGCAGAACTTGTAAGAGCAAGAACAGTAAAAATTTCAAAAGCAACTTTTCCCATTTTTCTCTATGCTGCAGACAATGAACATCAACATGTGATTTTCCATTTCTTCCTTTCCACCAGACAGTACAGTTCTGTGTTTTGCTGGTCTCCCCAGAAGATTCCTTTAGAATTTACTTAAATGAACAGAGGGAAAGCAAAAGATTCAGTAGGGTCTGCTATTGCTGAGTCCCATGAACATAGTGGCTTTTTCCATAGCTACATCCAAAAAGCTCCTGCAAGTAAACTCATTAATTTGAATGTCCTTACCACTTCTCTCCAACTAGAACAAACCTGTAATACTGAAAGCAAACAGATGTAACTCCCAACTTTCCCTAGATATTCCATGACTTCAGTAGGGAGAGGTAACACAGCTTTGTGTCTCAAACTACATGCAGTAACCTTAAAAAATGAATAAATATTTGCTTGGGGATAATTAATGAGTAATCACTTGCTCTGTTAAAAGTTTCTCATACAGGACAAGTGGCTGATTCAGCAGTTTTCAAAACAATTTAAAGTTCAGTGACATGCAAGTCAAGCCCTAACAACAACATACAGTAGAGGGACATGACAAAACATAAAACTGGCAGAAAAAAAGGGAAACTACAGTTTTTCTTGACATCCTACCAGCATTTGCTATTGCTAACAGAGGTGTAAAGACCTGTAAGATACAAAGGCTTAATAAAGATGTTTCAGTAGTATCATAGCAAGAAGATTTGCTGACTGAAGTGGTGGCACTGTGCTTTCTGCACAAGGCAGGGGACTAGGAGCAAGCCTCTTCCCTGCTGTCATCATCAGGATAACTCAGGGGATGGAAAACATTAGGGTAACTTTGCCAGCATTTGACAGATGTAATGTTTTTTGCCATCAGTTTCATAACAAACATCCACGTGCTCTAATTTGGAACCAAAAGCAGGAGTGATTACAAGGTGTATCAAATGCAAACTTAATGCCATTGTTTAGTAATAATTGCTCCACTGACTTATCTAAACCAATCCCCCTTCTCAGAACATCCTTCCTTACAATATTTAGAGGTTCTCTTACCCACATCTGCCTGTGTTTGTTCATCTATCAACCCCCTTCAGTTTATTAGAAACACACGGATGCACCTCACAGGATAAGTGTAACAAATTACCAGTGTTCAGAAGGAGCAAGAGGCAACTTCTTTCCATCAGAAGCCTAGCAAACTACTTAGAGACATCAATTCAAGCAAGAAAGGAGAGAAGTGTATACAGAAGTATTAACACTTGCTATAAGGCAAGCCATTTTATCTTTTACCCTCTATTGAGATAAAAGGTATATAGTCACCTTAAAAAAATAAACAACAAAAACCAAACAAAAACCACCTAAAAACTAAAATACTTTCCCCCAAAAATACACAGCCACCTACAAAAGCCTTATGATACTAAACTGTGTTACATCTTCCTGAAACTGCACAGCTATATATACTCTGTACCTGCCAAAACACTCAAAACTGCTTCCCTGTCATGAGGGAACACTCTAAATAAGACAGAAATTACAAGATCATAGGAGTTCTACACATTTTTTCTTTGTATACAAGGCAACAAATTTACCAGCAGCATAATTCACTTATTTTTACACATCTGAACATTTATCAGATAAACACTTTAGGTATGAGATTTCTTTCTTTAATAGTCATTGTCTCACTATCCTTCTGCCAAGTAATCTTAATTGTGATACCATTCCCAAAGAACATCTCCTTCTGCTTAAACAATGTGACATTGGAAGACAGTTACACACCAGATAGGCCCAGTCAGGTTCCTAGTCTAGAATAGATAAAGGGGAACTTTGAGACGCTCAATTTTTGCAAGATGGTAGATAAGGTAGTGATGTGAGAATAAATCAGTTTTGTGGAGATACAGGTGTTGTCAACAGGCCAAAAGATGAACTAAGCATGTGCAGAAGAAGAGTTCAACTAAAGGGCACAGTGAGAAGAGTTTCTATGACCACCAGAATAGCCCCAAAGAGACCCTAGTGCGCATGCAAAAAGGACATTTATATATATTAATTATTCTTTGGAAGTGTAATGAATATGTTAATAATTTATTGGAAGAGTAATGAATATGCATGTTTTAATAGTCTAAAGCTTTTGCAGAGAGGCAAGTTGGGATGTACGATAGGTGGAGCGATCCCCCGTCCATCCGGCGCCGCGATAAAGAATGCCGCTGCCTAATAGCACATGGGTGTTAAGAAGCTCATTCCCAATTTCAGTGACAATTATGCATGACTTGTACATTAAAAATGCTCTTTTAGCTACAATAATTTGCTTGTCTGTCACGATGATATCCAAAGCCAGCTGATGGGAGTTCTTTTTGAAGTAACATAACTACAGAGAAAGTCCATCTTTGAGCAGAAAGCGGGAGAAGCGTGGAGAGAGATTTCTCTCTCCAAATCGGCAGACTAACACTGCGGTAGCTCATGTTTCATATTACACAAGAGAAAATAAACTGAAAGGTCAGTTGAACAGTTACAGCATTGCCCTTTTCCAAGGTAATCAGCAGAGCATGTAGCAAAAAAACATGAACATGAGCGTGACTGGAAAGACAGTAGCTGATAAAGAGGCTTTTGCTGCCAAAAGCACGTGGGACAAACCGCGGCTCTCGCACCGCCCACCGAGGAGCGCGGCACGCTGCCAGCATTCCTCCAGTAACTCCGATTTACTGCTGCCACTCGAAACTCTCTTAGAATCATAGAATGGTTAGGATTAGAAGGGACCTTAAAGCTCATCCAGTTCCAACCCCCCTGCCATCAGCAGGGACACCTTCCACTAGACCAGGTTGCTCAAAGCCTCATCCAACCTGGCCTTCAACACTTCCAGGGAGGAGCAGCCACAGCTTCCCTGGGCAACCTGTTCCAGTGTCTGACCACCCTCACAGTGAAGAACTTCTTCCTAATATCTAATCTAAACCTCCCCTCTTTCAGCTTAAACCCATTTCCCCTTGTTTTGTCATTAATTGCCCTTATGAAAAGTCCCTCCTCAGCTTTCTTGTAGCCCCTTCAGGTATTGGAGGCCACTATAAGATCTCCCTGGAGCCTTCTCTTCTCCAGGCTGAACAGCCCCAACTCTTTCAGCCTGTCTTCTTTAACATGCAGGTTTTCGCATTGCCAAAACGCACTGGAATATGTAAAACTGAACATTAATCACATTCCCAGGTAAGCTACAGGAACAACGTTCTTATTAATTTGTTTGTAATAGGGACATAATACAGCCAAAAAAATAATTAATCTGGTTTACTAATGCATTTTTACTTTAAGTACACAAATTCCTCTTGACATTTGGTACTATTTAACTAGAAACTGTAGGGTAGATTTTCCCCCCATATTAAAAGCAGTTTATTTTTCCTCTTAGAAAAATGCATTTATTAGTAGAACCTTCCAAAACAGTTACTACTCATCATATTAACACATGCTTGAGAACACCTTAATCTGGAAACAACTCACTCAAATGTTTTATTTACCAGAATTATTTCCAATGAAGCTGTAAATAACAGCATATCAATTCCCATTTGATTCCACTGCCAGCTATTTCAAACAATCTTCATATTAATAGATATTAAAGTCTAGTTGGGGGAAAAAGTCAGTGATTCTGTAGTGCCAGCACTAGTACAAAGCTGGAATCAAAACACAAACTAAAAGCGGCAGCTACACAAGATGCTTCAAGAAAAAAACCACAGAATTTCTTAAGAAAAGAAAAAAACTAAAAAATCCCATGTCTTTTGGTGGGCAAGTGTTATTACCTCTTACAGCTCTTCAGTAACCTGAAAGTGTCAGTCAATATCATTTCTAAAGCAATTCGTGTGGTGAGAACCAGCCCACACACCTCCTACGGGTTGTAAAAGCTCTGCACATCGTGACAAGACAGTCTGGACTTCAGTAACAATTTAATTTAATTTAAATTGTTTAAATAAAGCTATTTTGAATGTTGACACAGCAGTAAACATAAGCAGCCATCTGTTTCTTTTCCAATTTGGGTTTCAAGTCTGCTACATCAGTTTGGCTTCCGCATTCTTAGAAATGCTACAAGTAACATTAAATGGCATAAGTGAAGCTCAACACAATGCTAGGGAAGACTTATCTTTGTAAATAAACACCCAAGAAGTTAAGAATCAAAAGTTTTAGTTGTCTACTAAACAAGGAAAAGCTTTTAAGTCAGAAGTCACTTTTGGTTATTTCAAATAAAAGAGCAGATATTCTTCGCTCCCCTAGCCACCTAATCTTCTTTAGAAGGCACATTACCTAGTAAGAATTGTTATTTGAATTTCCGAACAGAAAACTGCACAGCTGCTCTAGCTACTTCATTGTTAATTCCCATATGTCTTACTTCACCTCCTTTTAAAATATGGTCCAGAAATTAAAAACAAAGTCTTGATTTAACAGCTGAGATCAATGGCTTGTACATTCAAGCAGTTCACTATTTGAAAGCTATGCTAGAAAGTAAAATAAAATCTTCTCATCCTTGGATAATTGTAAAACAAAAGTTCCCCTCTTACTACAGGGTGGTTTCCTTGCCAAACTTGAAACAGATTTAAGTGTATAGACACCTTAAAAGGTTGTCAAAAATTGGCTGGAAGAAAGGTACCCACAGCAACTCTTGCTTTCTTTACATCCACACCAAACCTTGCTCCCTGTAACAGCTTCCCTCTCATCTATGGTCAGCGTGACCATAAATCTAATTAAATAACTCCTTAAATCCTGTTAATTCAGCCTCAATTTTAGGATGCGTCATGTATTCATACACCACCTAAAAAAGGTCTTTTGTTTTCCCTTTCTCATGCACACAAATATACTCCCAACGTAGGTTTCTTCCTGGCCTTTAAGTATTTGTCACCCGCTTTCAGAGATTACCTCTCTGTAATTATTGTGACAAATAAAATGTCACAGTACTCCAGGAGAAAAAAAGCATGTGTGAGATTTTTACATGTAAAGAATAGCTAGAAAACCAAGAATTAAACACTGGATAGGAGGAAGGCAGACTTTGTTGTTGCTGCTGCTGACCACTGTCCCAGTTTTGATCAGTCTTTGTTGGTCTGATCAAGGAGTGTTTTCTATTTAGACTTGGTAGCAGTAGGGCACTATTCACAGACCACACGTTCCACTGGCCAAGCACTCCTGGTCTGCTAGCTGGCTTCCCTGAAACACCGATGAAGAAACACAGCCCTTTGAGAAGTCAGTTTTAAGCACAGAAACATTACCTCCAGTAACTGGAAAATAAGTTCTAGAGGGATTTGGGGGTGGAGGGAGGAACACTACTGAGCTACGTTACCTTCTACATGATCACGCCAGCTTCAGGCACCTTAGGAGAAGCACCACGTTGGCTTCACAGCACAAGCCTGTCTAAATTTAATTCTTAACTGTTTCCACTGCTGACAAGACCAACAAGGAAAACCAAGCACTCTTAAACATTTATACAGTCCATAATACAAAGTATCTATAATTTAATACCAACATGAGAAGTATAATTAGAACTTGTGTACTTCAATGTCTGTAACTAGTCCCAGGCAATGAAGTCCATGCCCACAGGAGATGAGCAAGCAGAAAGCATGTACTGTTGTTGACTGCTGCTGTGAACAGTTGTATAAAATGGCTTACTTCATTTGTGGCCAAGGGTTTTCAAGGTGCAGTCCAAAAGCTGCTCTTTTTCTAGACAGCAGTGAGAATGAGTACAAAGCTAAGAAACACTAGTTGTTAACTAATTTGCACTTTCATAAAAAAAAAAAGATAAGTGTAAACATCAAATTCTCGAAGTTACCAAACTGAATATTCAACTGTCTTTAGAAAAGAGAAGAGTTCAGTTTACACAGTCCAGCTACTCTTCCGAAACATTAAGGTACTGCATCTCCTTGACACAATCTTCAGTATGAATAAAATTACATTAATTGCTGCATGTCAAAAAATTTGTTAAGCACTTAACTGCAGAAAGAGCATGACTCAGCAGTTGTTGGATTCCTCCCAACCACATTCCCATTTTCACATGATTTAAGCTCAGAAGCACATATGACATAGCTTCCAAGACACCTGCCCTCTGATGGGACTGTGGCTGTATTTTACATCAGCAGGGACATCACAGACATGACTTTGCTGCCTCCAAGCATGTCAGTCTCTTGTCTATAGTGTGACTTGTCTGTCACAACATTAGAAAGCTTATGAATCAAGTTTTGAATCGATATGACTACAGAAAATTGTAAACACAAGAGTGGGGAGAGTAATAATTAATACTGCATTACTACACCAGACTCCTAAGTCACCTACCATAAATGAGTCACAACAGTGAAGTTTACATCAGAATTTTAAATATCTGAAGCAATGAGACAACTTGGAACACACAGAAAGCTACTGCCACCAATTCAGGAGGTGGGGAGGAGGAAGCAAAAAAACTCACAAGCTTAGAAAGCCTGTTCCTGCCAGGGTTAGTCATCCTGACAGGCTGCACACCTAAGTGCAACCACAGTCTTGCACTGGGAAAGCTTCAGAGATCATGGAATATTAACATCTGCCTCATACTAGGAGTTAAAAAATGCAAGATGAACAAGCTACACACTGGGTGGAGAAAATCCCTCTGTTTTTACAATTTCAGATTCATCTCGTCTGCTTAAGACTCTATATGCACTTTCCAAAACAGCTGCTAAAGTTAGAGAAGTCTCTCCTATCAAATTCTGACATAAGCTTTATTTACACAGAACCTTTTGTATAAAAAAAAATTAATATTACTAAGAATTCATTTACTTCAGATGGATAAACTGAAAACAGCAAAAAGGCTAAGCAATATAGTAATGGAGTATATGCTGGATAGCATTTCCCTCTTTAGTAATTTTCCATCCCCACTATGACATTCTTATGACTATGTAGGATGTTTTTTCCTCTTTGTAGAGGAACTTAGACAATTTACGCTGGCTGAAAAGTTGTATTTTAAAGTACATGTCTATCTTTAAAGTATAAAATAGAAGTGTACTATACTCTTGACTGAAAAAATATAAATATGTGTATGATTATCTACAAATCTGTGTGTTTACATGAGGTGTATACACACACAACATCCCTCCATTCTCCCCTCTCCTACTGGAAACACATACAATCATAGAAGTAGTATCTTTTATTGGAACTAAGCCTAGAAAAACACTATTAGCTCCAGTTCTCAGCCTGGAGAGTTGCCAAAGTAAAACTTACGAACTGGAGCCAAGCAGGACAACAGGTTAGTCCCAGAGCTTCCGTCGGCACAGCCTCCTTATTTGAGGTCAACTGGATACGCGGCAGCACAAGGGAATAACAAAGGAGGAAAACCAGGAGTCAACAACTTTAGTAATTCACGGTTTGTCAGGAAAGTAACCTCTTAATTTATGAGCTCAAGACTTCTGAAGTATCACGGAAAAAAATAAATATTATCAGGCACTCAAAGAATTAACATGTGTATTTTTTTTCCATCACAATGTATTCATTACACCAGAGTAGCTTGGGTACTTATTATTCCATCAATAAATCTATAAGCTGTAAATTGTACATAATCCCCCCAAAATTCCATATTTAAACCTTTTCTTCTTCTTTTGAAGAGCCTGAACTCACGTTCATCTTCAAAGCTATGCACAGATTAGCACCTATAGGTGTAATCTCCTATTCTTTCCTTCCTAACATGCACAGTTCATGCACTGCCTGTGAGAACCTTTTTCAGTTGTCATCTGAATTTGTACAAAATGAGAGACATAGTGTAAAACATGCAAAAATTGATTGGGGGTGGGCCAACTAGATAGAAGAAAAAATAAATAAATAAATTCCCTTAGGAGCAGAGCCCCAGAGAGAGTGAAGAATGTCTATCCCTGTAAATCTGAGACACAAGAGAACAAAATGTTAAACAATCCAGCCCAAATTCAGCCCTGACCTGGTTCTGAGTGGGAGCCTGGGACACAGACAGACTCAGAGGTCTTCTCTGACCACAATTGTTTGGTGAATATTTAGTACTTTACACCTATTGAAGCTGGCCAGTTCTGCTCAAGAAAAACAAAGCATGTGGCAAGATTTATAAAAACAACCATGCAGACAGTGACAGAAATACTACATGTGCTGCAAATGCCAAAGCATTCGAATATATTTTGGATTACTGGCAATCACCTGCACCTCCCCTAAACTTGCATTAATTTTCTTTGTATGTGTATCTATGCACAGATGAAGGAATTCCACAGCTCTGAAACAGAAAAATACGGATAAAACAGCCCAGCTGCTACCTTGAAATAAATTTTGCTATTGTTGGGGTAGGCAAATTTTCCTCAAATACCTTATTAGCATACAAATTTTTGCCATATACTTTACAATCAGTTAAAGTAGTTAATGACATGTAAGGTGAACTTTTACATCAATATTACCTGTAAAATGTTACAATTCTAGTAACCACATATTCACAAGGAGTTTATATACTTAGTTATTTCTATATTAATTCCTTATATACAAGTTATATAATTGTATAGTACACGCTATACATATATGTGTGTGTATATATATATATACACATATATATACACATACAAAGTTGACATATTTATATATAAGGTATTGTTTCAAAGCATTCTGGAAATGTAAGTCAATTTAATATTAACAAGAAATTCCAGAGTTTTCAGCACTGAAGTCTAAAACATTTTGGGTGAGGATCATGGATGCAGGATTGTATTCATACTGGATATTATCCAATACTAAAAGATTTTTTTCTTCTTCTTTTCTAACTTTTTAGTATTACTGATGCAATTTTTGAGCCTTTCTTCCTGGATAACTAATTAGAACAAGAGACAATCCACATGCCTGAGCATTCTGCAATATAGAGGGCCAACCTTCAGGCAAGATCAAGCTACCATGCCTTCTGAACTGAAGCACAGCACTGCTGTTCAACACTGGTTTCTCTCTACAGGAAAGGGACTCCTTGTTTTCCATCTCA
>NW_010305966.1:75708-76694 GCF_000700745.2 Antrostomus carolinensis
CTTCCTGCTCCTGACTGGCAATCCCCCTGTAACTGCTCCTGTCAGCCTCTCATTTGTGTCAGCAATGGGACCCTTGACATAAAATTGTGACACTGAGTTTTAGAGAACCTAGGACCTTACCCTACATTCCAGTGAGCTTTTGGTAACTTTAAATCAAGTGCATCAGCCCTAATTCTACAAGGCTGAACTTAGAAATCCTGAGTAAATCACCAGGGGAGGCAGGGAGAAGTCCTTTACAAAGGACATCAGTCTCAGGATATAAAAGAACTTACTCCTAAATTTTCAAGACAGCTATAATGTTCTTTGCAGCTTTTGAAGAAGTACCCATTATTATTTGGGGCAGTTGTTTTTATCATGCCATTCTTCCTTTGCAGGGGGGAACCAGACAGTTCCAACTGGCTACAGTGCAATGGCTAGAATTAGCCCAATGCCCACACAGTGCAGAGTCTGACACAGCAAAGGGCTAGAAGTATGTGGTATTCCGTGGAGCACTGACATGATCATGTCCAATACAAATTGTACCATGAACAGTGCAGAAACTGTTATTTTTAAAGATCTGACAGTTGCCTGTATTTCCAGGAATTTAACAATAAAGCAGCTATGTGATTCTAGCTACTCTGTAAAATTTCATAGCAGTATCTAGCCAGGATATCAGAAACCTAAGAACTAGTTGAAGAGCCCCACTGAAATATGCCATTATTCTACCTGAAGGATGATGGTCATCTTACTCACATATAGACACGATACAATGATGTAATTATTTGAGCTCCCTGCATTTGACCAGCCCTCTCATCAGCTATCACAGCAGAGCACAAAGGAATGAGCCAGCAGAAGCAATACTCCACCACAAAAGTTACCGAGGTTTTGTGAGAGCTGCAATTACCGTGTCACTGCAATAACCATCATGAAAAGTAATACTACAGGTTGCAATTACAACCTGTTTGTTCCAGACATCTTATAACCACCCTAACTATTATTTAAAAAAA
>NW_010305967.1:0-2328 GCF_000700745.2 Antrostomus carolinensis
AGTAATAATGATAACAACAATATATATATCTATATGACTGATGCACAGTACAATTGCTCACGACCCGCTGATAACGACCCCGGAGGAGTGAAAAGGAACCCAAAACCGAAATTGCAATCCCAGAAAAGCAAGCCTGAGTAATTCCCAAGAGAATCCCCCCCTTTCCGGTCAGCCCCAGTTAATATACTAAATATGACGTAATATGATGAGGAATATCTTATTGGCACATCCAACTGTCAGTTCTGGGTTTTACTGACTCCTGCACTTTTCTTCTCCGCTCCCCCCTTCCAGTCCTCTCTTCTTGGAAACTGCCCAAGCCCAGTGTCCTTGTAGTTATCAACATTGTTCTCATAACAATCTTCACTGAAACCAAAACACAGTGCTTTCTAAATACTAAGAAGAAAATTAACCCTATCCTAGCAAAAACCAGGAGAGGATGACAGAAGACAACACAAGGAGAAGGAGAAAGTTCTCAAGCAAGAAGTTCTGAATGCCTGAGAAAGGGTCTTGAATAAGTGTTTTGAGTTGGGTTAACTTCATGATCTTCTATCTCTAGAAAGCGAAGTTGTAAAATACACCTCACAAAACACCTGGAGAAGCTACGAAGAGCAGAGACTTTTCCAAAAATTCAGCATGTAGTCACATCTGCACCTGGTAGCTTTTTTTTTTTTTTTTAAATATAGCCAAATCCTTCTTTTCTTCCTCTTTCATTGTTTTTCTTAACTCTTTGGTTTTCCAAGTCTTTAAATGACCAGATGTAGCTTCATTTCGCTTTCTCCTGGAAGTGCCTAGTTGTTATTCTCAGTGTCTTTTTCTTACTTGAGCCACTCCTGGATTTTCACTTTGTAAACTGGTCAGCTAATATCTTGGTTTCCTAAACCTCTGTGCTAAAATTTGAATATTCAGATGCTTTCTCCTTCAATTGAAGCAAAATCTACTGCTAGTTATGGTTTCTTTTTTAGTTCCTCTTTTTCAGAATTACAACTAGACAAGGAGTCATTCAGCTTCTTCTTTGCAGAGTTGATTGCCAGTTCATTTCCAAAAAGATTTGTTCTTTAGCTATCCAGAGCAAAGACAATGCTCAGTGAGATGCAAGTTCTGCAAACTTGAACTCTTTATAGGTTTTGAGGAGAAAAAAATCCTTTCCTTTACAGATATCAGAACTGACAACTCTTACTTCCTAACAGTTTAGCCAGTCATCATTAACTATTTAAGGAGGTTTCAAAAAGCTGAAAAAGGTATTTTGTTAAATACCCTTTTGATTGAAAAAAAAAAAAAAAAGGAGCAGGCTGTGCTTGAAATTGTTTGGGAAGAGCAGAAATATAACTGTGTATCATAGGACCATTATTATAAAGTGCCCCAAACTCCTCTTCACTAAAGTTCAAATTTTGAACTAAGAAAAGCCAAAAGCCTCACCATTCAGTCTTGCAACCAGTAGCTTTATCAAAACCAAACAATGCAGAGAACAACAAAAACCCTATTAAGAGCCTAGCCAAAAACTGTAGTTTGATCCTTTTAAATCACAGACTCAGGTCACATAGGTAATTACAAGGAAGGGAATTACACAGGCCATATCAAAGGCCTCTTACCTGTGGTGACGGATATGATCTTGGTTCATGGTCTTTATAACATACTGAATTTCATTGCTTTGAGGCTCTTGTATTCTGCTAATTGCTCTTTCATCCTGAGAAAAAGTAGGAAGAATGGTTTCTAAAAAAAGTAATTGAAGTAAATGAGATTGAAAGCCTAACTCAAAAGAAGTTTTCGAAAAAAAAAAAAACCCAAACCCACCAACCTCTTTTCTGTATTTCCATACATGCAACGTGAGAAATTTGAGCCTGTCTACTGTATTGGGGAGGGGGGAGATATGTTGATAAGTGAGGAGATTTCCCAGTTGGAGTCATTTACATGGGAACCAAGTTTACAGGAAAAGCCATCCAAACATTGCTCAAGCACGCTCTCTTACTGACTGTTTAGACCAAATGCATGCATCCATAGTGTATGTCCACCTAACATCAACTTCAAAAGGAAGAACTGTTGGATGCCACTGTTGGAACATACTTTGTGCACTGCATATATGCTGGGAAGGGCCAGATAGTGGCTGCTAGGGCAGCAGTCTACTCATGCAAACCAACATTGGACAGAGCTATTCTCCCCACATGTATTGTGTTGGCCGCAGACGATATGACCATACAGCAATACAGTGCAAGACTCCGGACCTCAACTTGGGTGCTCCAGCTTGGGTGCATAAGGAAGTGAAGCCTGGTGGTAAATAAGAAGGTGGTGGGAGCTGGGTGGGACCTCAAGGAGCTCGAGACTGAGGAGCTG
>NW_010305967.1:2359-3568 GCF_000700745.2 Antrostomus carolinensis
GTGAACATCTGTGAACAGAGTTCTTTCCTCAGGCATGAACTGGGCTGGTCTGGCTTTCCAGTATGAGAGGAAACTAGTCTCTGTGAACTGATACGTCTGACTAGGGGTGGAGGATGGAGGGTGAGGAAATAGCTGACAGTGCACGTTTTTTCCCTTTTACCAAGCCTGCTGCCTTCATTCACAACCCTGCCACAGCACTTCTACTGAGAATTAAGGTGTCAGCTAAACCTCACCCTTCAAACACGCAGCTCAGATGTACAAGTAAGCATACGGTATTTTTCTTGTGGCTGAAGAAGGCAATGGCTTGCATATGCTGTGAGCTTGCTTGTATATCTGGTCTGAAAAAATAATGTAAAACTGTGTGGCATTTAGAACAACAACAAAAAAAAACTATTGGTGGGAGAAGAGGTTCATTAGTACACGAGGGAAGTAGTAATAACCTGATAATTACCGTACATTAGCAAATTTTGGAGGGGTTCAGTATTTCTAAGAAAAACGCATCCTTTACACATTTGATCTCTCTACTGTATCTCCCCAATGTAGCTAATTTCCTCCCCAAAATAGGGCTTGCCAAAGCAGAGAACTGCTTTGTCAAATTTTTCTAGCCTATGGGGAAGTACAGACAATTACGTTCAAGTTCTTAACCAGACCTTAGCGTTCAATGTAAACTAAATGTCAGCTCTAGTATTCAACATAAGCAAGAGTTGGCCAGAAAATCTTCCTCACATTCCCTGGCTGCCTTTCCCTTTTTTCGCCAGCACTATGTGGAATACTGACCAACAAGATACCAGACAAAGAAACTGTCTGCCTGAGTGAGATTGTTATTTTTTTGTCTCTAATACTGTGCTTTTATTTCCAAAGCTGACCGGGGTTACATGCAGGACAGCTGAGACACTCAAGAGGAATGTTATAAACAGGGATGCAGGCAAGATATAAAACTGTAGAGTTCTGGTCAGGGTTGGGGTGGAAGACCATCTCCAAGAAAACCAGCAAGAGATGTGACAACAATATTAGTGATGTTACCCTTTAAGATCAGGCTTTACCCCTTAGGATTTATAGATTTTTATTTAATACAGAGGAGACACCTATACAGAATAGAGGAAAAATAGTTTAGCTTAACCGCTGTTGGTTTGCTTTTTTAAAAATCTCTGTATGAACCAACAGCCTCAGCCAAAACACATTTTCACAGAATCACAGAATCACAGAATC
>NW_010305968.1:0-27958 GCF_000700745.2 Antrostomus carolinensis
AACCATTCTATGATTCTATGATTCTGTATTTCCTTTGTTTGCATCCTGCATTCATATGAGTGAGGATTTGAAAAAAAAATGACATGAATTTTTGCATTTTCCACTTCCCTCACAGTGGCACCAGCCTTTGGATTCTTATCACCCCTTCACAATCCCAAGATGGAAATTTCAATGCTGAAGTACCCCAAAAACCTGCTCTCAGGCCTCCAGCAGCACCATTTTTCAGGAACATAAGTCCCTCACGTCTTTCACACCCTGCTGTCATGTGCCAACGTGATTGACAGTACTGGGAATGATCTACCCACTCTTTCTAAATGCACTCCTGGGCTGTTGGTGCTGCAGACATGCAGACAGGAGGAACATGGACCTTGGAAGAGTGTCAGATGGCCATCTGCCAGCCAAGGCACAATATGGTGGCTACTGCCAAGCCAGCTGGGTCCTCGCTTTTCCAGCTGGTACAAAAGTTGCCAGGCAGCCTTCACTCCAAGAATATTCAAGCATTTCAGACTATAATCTATGCCATGTGTTTCTCTGTTTTTACTACATAGTGGAAAATAATTTATTTAGTTATGCTAAATTATATTTTTAATGTTCCACAAACAGTTCATTGTGAAACTCAGTTTTGGCATTAACTGGAAAATGCGGTACTTTGCTCATTGTATATATTATTATAATGGACCTTTTTTGTTTAATCTAAATATTGTAGCTCATTTGTCTTCTTGGATGTCACAATCAGCCCTAGGCTGCGTAGTTCTGCTGCTGTCTACCAATTAAATTATTATTACTCAAACATTTTAGAAATAATTAGTTGATAACTATTTTTTTTCTGGATGATATCTACACCCTTTCGTCCAAAAGAATCCCTCATATTCTTTTCAGTGCATATTGAGAATCTGTAGCATGCTGATCATTGCCTTTCTAAATGAGAAGGGCTGAAGAGAGTTTCTTCTGAGCAATCCAGTATCACTCAGTTCTTGAAAGAATCGAAAATGGCCCCTTTTTCATAAATGAGACATTGTCAGCAAAGAAAAAATGGGAATAGAGCCCAGGACATTTAGTTTGAGATTCAGAGATCTTTACCACTTGAGCTCAATGAGAATTTCCTACTGTTAGCATTGATATAGGGCTTCTAAGCTTTTTTCAGTCTGTAAACAAATATTAGATGATCACTAGGTATGTCCATGCATGCCTTTATTTCTAAGCCTTTCCTTGGAGAACAAAACTTGTCTCAGTTTTCATGGATCTCAAAAGGTATCAGCATCATTTTCATTTCCATTTCCTTCTACGTCTTTAAGTTTCACTCTACACTCCATGGCTTTTTTAGTGTAAGCTCAAAAATCAAAAGTAAGCGAGCAAGTGCAGTTTTGTTTTCTGTTGCACACTGATTTCCAGGAATTCCTTTCCTCCATTAGATTTACCATGTGACCACTAAAAAAATCTGTTTTTTTTCTTTCTGGGAAAAAAAAATCTTTCTTGTCCTTTTTCTACCATATACATTACATTCTGCAACCATTCCACAACAGAAATAACTCTTACTAATGTCCCCACACTTAACAATTGAACAGTCACAAATAAATCATTTCAGAAAAGCTATTTAATCTACACCCCAGTGAAATATGATTTCCAAACTCATTTTAAGACAGGGAAAAAAAAATATCTGGTTTTATCTTTCCTGTCATTTTATTTTAATTGAAGTTTATGACATTCTTTATAGGGACTTCCAAACGCCTCACCCTTTTTTCATCAGGAGGTGCAATTCCTGGAGATGTGTGAAATGTTTCATTTGAACTACAAAACCTGGAAGCAGACTTGCTGTGAATTCATCTTGCATTTGCAAATAATCAGTGAATCGAACTCCTGTGTCTGCTGAGTTGTCTGCAGGTTTGTGTCTGCTGCCCTTCATTAGGTGTTACTAGCTGTTGTCCTCAGGGACTTCCATGGCTGTTCTGGGGCATTTCCAGGGAAAATGTGGTTCATCACTTAGAGGCCTCTCATGGTCTTTTGTGGTTTTTGGACACCTGTGCCTTGTGCTGGAATGGAAATTTAGTGCAAACCTTTGTGATTCCCCATGAAACTTAAATATGTCACATTTCCTTGTAGCTTAAACAGAGGTGGGTGAATCCCAAACCTTCTGGGACCTGTGTACACAAGTACATGACTTCTGACAATTGCAAAGTTACTTCAAAGTAAAAGTAATTTTGAAACTACATTAAAGCTAACATGACATACCAAATTGTGACCTGAAGGAGTTAAGGTCCAAGCATACATTCTCCTCTGCAGGTACAGGACCAGCAGAGGGACTAGACTGGAGTCAATACCATCTGAAACCACCACAGCAAGACTTGGCCACCAACATTGCACAAGAGACCTTGCCCCCATGATGAAGCTGAGCTGTTGTGCAGAAGTGGTGGGCAACAGGAAAAACTAATTGTGTTTTTGGATGATGTGGGATATACTTCATGTAGACTACTTGACATTTGTGTTCTGGAGCCCCCAACACAAGAAAGACACAGAGCTGTTAGAACAAGTCCAGAGGAGAACCACAAGGATGATCCAAGGGCTGGAGCACCTCTCCTATGAGGACAGGCTGAGAAAGCTGGGCCTGAAAGGCTCTGGGGAGATCTTATAGCAGAAGCCTTCCCTGGAAGGCTCCAGGGACATCTTATAGCAGCCTTCCAGTACCTGAAGGGGCCTACAAGAAAGCTGGGGAGGGACTTTTCATGAGGGCAGATAGTGACAGAACAAGGGGAAATGGATTTAAACTGGAAGAGGGTAGGTTTAGATTAGATATTAGGAAGAAATTCTTTCCTGTGAGGGTGGTGAGACACTGGAACAGGTTGCCCAGAGAAGTTGTGGATGCCCCCTCCCTGGAAGTGTTGAAGGCCAGGTTGGATGAGGCTTTGAGCAACCTGCTCTAGTGGAAGATGTCCCTGCTAATGGCAGGGGTGTTGGAAGTAGGTGATCTTTAATGTCCCTTCTAACCCAAACTGTTCTATGATTCTATGATTTCTTATAATGGCTTGTGAGCCTTCAGACCTGCTTGCAGCAGTGGTCACCATCCAGTAGTAATAAGCTGCAGCAGCAGATACTCCACTGCCTGCATTATTCAGGTGATCTACCTCAGCATTCCCTGGCATGTAATACTTACTAATCAATTGAAATAATCAAAATTCTCTAATATTACAACCTGGTAAAATAAAATTATATTATCACTATAATTCTTGCCACAGTCTGTCTTTAAAACTACTAACCCATTTGTTCAGACATCTTAGAGATTTGACAAATGGGCTCCAGCAAATCTTGCTGAGGCAGTTGAAAACGATATCTCTGTCAGGGTAGGAGTCAGTCTCACATCAAAATGTCTGGATATCTAAATCGAAGCATCTAAGCTCCCTTTATCATCAACAAAGATGAAGGGTTTGATTCAGTTGCTCAGACACAGGCACCAGGTGCCATTTGAGATGTCCTAAGTGTACTCAACTCACCTCCAGCTGCCTCCTTGTTAGAGCATAAGTGTAGTATAGGCCCTGAGTTATATCTGCCAGTCCCTGAGTTGTATACGTGGCCCTGTGGGTGTCTCTGATATCCTGGGCATCTCAAATGGCTGATGTCTGCCTGTAGGCAACTGAATGAATCCCCAGACAATACACCAGAGGAGCCTGGAGAGCAGTTTGGAAGAATTAAGTGGATTTATCTACAAAGCTACAACATGAGGAAGAGACAGGACTCACCTCAGTGAGAGCCAGCAGCTCCTCTGACCAAAGCAAGTACAAGACCAGGGAGTCTCATCTCTTTTCTCCACCTCCCCCCCTACTAATCCAAGGGTGTTATATTTGAGTTTAATGCTTCTGAAGTTAACTTAGCTGAAGTGAAAGAAGCCACAGCTGTGAAGAGACACTATAAATAGTGAATGGATTAGCAGCATCCAGCAATCCTGCTAACTTGAACTGTAGCCTATACCTCCCAATGGGCCAGTTAAGTTGTGTGCGAGAATATTTCCACATTGAATGGAAGGGCTTTGTTTGTGGATGGAATTCAAATTAAGAGCAATACATCAGTTATTTCTGCAGGAAAGACAAGTCCTTAATATGTAAGGGTGATTTTATTTTAAACTAGATTTAAAAATGCCTCAATGAAAGGAGTTCATTCTCTCTTTAGATAAAATTCACATAAGCTTTTAGTTGTTATTCTGTAAAGATAGCTAGTCTAGTTATCTTTCACTATTCACTTACTTTTTCTCAATAGCTTCATAGCAGGTAAATTCAATCAAATGTTTCTGTGAAACAGTCTCATACCACTGCAAATGGGTACAGATCAGAAAGAACTTATTTAGAACATACATTTGCTTTAAATGTATATACATTTTGCTTTTACACTAAATTACATTTGGATTCTTGTTTTGGAAATATTTTATTTCAGATTTTGTGCTGATGCACTATGGATAATCAAGGACTTCTTAAACATACAGGTACCAAGAAAGTCAAAATTCAGTTGTCCCTCTCAGCTTTGCAGACCTCTGATCTTTGAGAGCAAGGAACGTTGGCAGGTCTAAGACAACACAGGTTCTGAACACAGCAATCTTGTGCTTTACAGTGAAATCATGGTCCTGATCCGATATACATGCAGGCAACTGGAGCAACTGATTCTAACAGTCCAGAAATTTTTATTAAGACCTGATCTTGCAAAACTTATGGAAATGCTTTTTTCCTAAGTCAATTTCCCACAACTGCTTAAAAGATTTTCTTTAGAAATACCTGTGAGTTTCTGCTACATCAAGGTTGCAATGATATAATAGCCATTCTGCGTTTTTTATTAAATGCTAAGATGTGACATTTTAGTTATAGCTCTCTGACCCAGTAAAAGATCTGTGCAAACACTGGGCTGCTTGATATAGACAGAACTTGCAGTACATTTGAGCTGTACAGTTATTAAAGGCATTTCTCTAGACATTTCCTTTCCTTCTCAGATTTTTCTTGGCATTTCTCAAATATTTATGAATATTTATGAAGACACTTACTTATATATTAAATGAAGACTGAGAGTAAGTCATCAATTTCTCTGGAAAGAGTTGCTTTTTGTGAAAACTTAGCTCTTCGATACAAGTACTCCTGAGGGACTAGAAAGTTTTAGCACAGCATTGTAAAGGACATCCTATAGAATGCAATAAGGCTTTAATCAACACAACTGAAATGCATCAGATTGAATAATCATCTGAAGAAACTCAGGGAGCATTATACTTTAGTCAGCCCCAGAAAGCTGTTCTGTAACAGCTTTGCAAATGTGTTCTCAGCTACCAAACCTATTGGTAGCTAAATCAGGCACTGAACAGACTTATACCAGTTAGTAGATGACTTTTTCATTAACTAACAGATCTTCATAAATACAAGGCTACGTGGAGAAAATGCACTGATTTATTGGTCCAATACAGCTTACCCTGAAAACAAAAGGAGTTTCACATTTGACTTCAAAGGAACAAAGATCAACCCTAAAACTATAAACAGTACAATAAACACTAATAAAACATAATACTTATTAAAGCAGCATGAATCCTGCTCCCCAAATGTACACATGTACTGGTTTTTATACTAGTTGTACAACTTAGTACTAATGAAAATGAAAAATAGCAGGTCACTGAGGTCACACCTGAGTATTGTGAGAGTCAAACCATCTATCAGAAATAATACCATGAAATACACTTACCTTAAGTCTTCATAGAATAAACCTGAATTCCAAATAAATTAGTAAAACTGTTATATCTCTGCTTGTTTGCAAATTGATGAAAAGCAAAATACACTGGCATGCCTCTCAACAAAATGCAGGAGAAGATACTCAGTTCTAATTTTTAATATTGATGTACACTACAAAACCATACAGAAATTTGCAGATAATGTAAAACTGATGCTAATATCAATGGAAGTAGAAATAAACCAAGATTCAAAGACTTGGTTTTGTGTTTTGTTGGACTGAATACTTAATAAATTGCCTATTAACAATAGCTCACTTTTAGCTCTCCTAAGTGGTTTTATAACATAAGACAATTTTTTCTATTTTTTGCCTTAGTATTCTGAGTCATTCATTATTGGTGCAGCATAGATCAACGGGAATTTGTCACAACAAAGACTAAATGAAGCGTAAGTTGAAGGTGTCCTGATTTAGCTCTGTAGGAGACAAATCGCATTCCTCTTTTTGAAACCACTGGAGACAGATCTCACATGTTGGCAGAGCACTTTCCTAGTGAAGTCTGGCATATCAACACCATTCTTTTTCTGTTTACAATGAAACTGAGCAAAGCAAAATGATTTTCAATTTCAGCCTCCAGCCAGCTGTACTGTCAGACAATGAAGCATGATGCTAAGTGCAGAACAGCATCTTGTCTGATAGATGGTAAGTAATTAAGTAGCTTTGGTCCAGAAAAGGTTTTATATTGTCCTTGGACTTTGAACAATAAGATTTATTTTCCTAAGATGTCTTCCTGTGAGGAAAAAGACCAAAACAAAACAAAACCCCCAACATTCACCCTACTTGTATTTATTGTGAAAAGATGAGGCTCTCCCGTTTCTACAACGCAGTGAGCCTCCAGGTGTAGACCAGATAATAGATGTTTCATTTCATTTCCTTCTCTTGTGCTTTCATGAAAGGAAACCCAGACATTGCCTTTAGCAATGCTGCTGCAGGATGTTGACCCTGAAAGCATATCCCAAATTAGACAAGTGTATTATTCCCGTGTCATGCTTGAATTCAAACAGGAAGGACAGACTTTACTTTCTATTCCTTATAAATAAGAAATATCACACCTCTACAGATTCACGGCAAAGATCTTTAAATATATAAAGATAAAACTGAAATAATTCTTGAAGAGGTAACATTTCTTTTTATGGCCTCTGTTTTATGTGGCAACAAGAAGAAAACAAATAACATGTTTAGAAGTGAGCTCAGCATTTACTGAAGACCAGGCAGAAAAGATCCTTCGTCTACATGAAGTAAAGGACTAATAAAAACTCTTTGTGAAAGGGAACTTCCTGATACTAGAAGCTGAATAGGTTTAATTGAAGCTTCTTTATGACCTTCTAATACAGTCATTTGAGATACTTGCACAGCCCTATCCCCAGAGAATTTTTGTGTCTCACTGTTTTTACGCTCTGGATTTACTACCACTTCTAAATGGAACACTGCTTATTTCCTCATTTTGCAGATCCAGTAATGAAGGTCCGATCTGACCTTTGCAGGTCACTGAAAATCTGCAACAGTACAGAAAATGGAACTCACATTTTGACTCAAGTAAAAAAATCACCCCGTGTTAAGCCTTCCTTGCTGAAAAAATGTTAAGGAAAGGTTTATAAATTATCACTCATGAGATTGTACCAACATGGAAGCAAAAGAAAGCCTCGAGGCTAGAATACTGCTTGAGAGAATATGGAAAGTATTAGTGATAGAAAAAAAAATTGATGGAATGCTAAATTACTGTGCAGGCTTTCATGTGGCATGATTATGCCTCTACACGTTTGTGGATGAAAACAAAATTCAAATTATGGTTACAGAAAAAAAAGATCAAATATTTATTCTATCGCAATTTGACCAAGAGGTGCAATTAAAACAGTTGAATCTTTGGATTCACTGCAACACAAATGCTGGAAAAACTCAGATTATAAATTGTCTTATTTTGTGTCTTCCACTGCTTTTATATAATGAACATCCTGTTCTCTGCCTAATCCTACAAATGATGTACAATGAACCCTCACTTACCAGAAATGCCGTTATTTGAATCAGGGTCATGTTCAACTTTAAATGAGGTTTGTATAACAGAACCATCTGGCTTCCCCAAGGCCACACAGCTCAGCGGGACTAAGGTGATTGGGACATACTGCTTCACTAGGAGTGATTTGTTCTTATTTTGTCCAGCTGAACTCTGTGGCCTTGCATAATCTCCAGGAATTTTGGTCCTGTTAAACTCAGTGGCCATATCATATTTTCAGTAATTAATGGTTCAGAACTAGTGTGCATTCCACATACCTATAATTCTTTATATTTATATATGCTGACAAATATTTGTTTGCATGGAACTTTATGTTCACAACTATGAGCGTATGTAGCATTGTGTAACTATAGACTACCTTTTATAACCTGAGTGATGCTAAATTCCCTGCTTTGGTCATATTGTCTTGAGCAACACCATAGAATCATAGAATGGTTTGGTTTGGAAGGGACCTTAAAGATCATCTAGTTCCACCCCCCCTGCCATCAGCAGGGACACCTTCCACTAGACCACGTTGCTCAAAGCCTCATCCAATCTGGCCTTAAACACTTCCAGGGAGGGGGCATCCACAACGTCCTTGGGCAACATGTTCCAGTGGCTCACCACCCTCACAGTGAAAAACTTCTTCCTAATATCTAATCTAAACCTACCCTCTTTCAACTTAAACCCATTTCCCCTTGTTTTGTCATTAACTGCCCTTATGAAAAGTCCTTCCCCAGCTTTCTTGTAGGCCTCCTTCAGGTATTGGAAGGCCGCTATAAGATGTCCCCGGAGCCTTCTCTTTTCCAGGCTGAACAGCCCCAACTCTTTCAGCCTGTCCTCATAGGAGAGGTGCTCCAGCCCTTGGATCATCCTGGTGGCCCTCCTCTGGACTTGTTCTAGCTGCTCCGTGTCTCTCTTGTGATGGGGGCAAACAAGAAAAATCCAAAGAAACTGTTTGTGAGCAGGTTGGATAAAGGCAGAAAAAAGGAAGATAAAGATTCCATGTCCAATTACTTTTTTTTTTTCTTTTTTTTTCTTTTTTTTTTTTTAAGGAGGAAATTGAAGGAGAAAGTAGGAGACGCCTAGGAAATATATAGAAAACCTTTTTCAGCAGGTGAGGTAGACTGGGTGGAAAAATGTAACTGAGGCTAGAGGAAAGAAGCAGCAAAACAGATTTAAGTCTGCCAGCACAGCAGTAGGAAAAGATGTGGGTAACTAATGCTGGTAAAGACAGGAGACAGAACTGGAGACTCAGCGAAGTAAAATCTATGGGATGAAAATCAGAGAGTACGTGAACATTTTCATCTTCAAAGTGGTGATATTTTAAACCAGGTTTTTATCCAGACATCATACATACTTAATCCTGGTAGAGAGCTAAGACATCTTGAAGAAAATCAAGGAAAGAGATGAAGGGAAAGAAGTGTTGAAGGTAGAAGTGGATAATGTATGCATTAGAGGCAACAGTAATGAAGAAGGCAGGCTGGATAGAAACAACTGGTGGGGTATCTGAATAGAGAAAGGTGAGAAATAAAGAAAAGGCTTCATGAGAAACAGAAAAGAAAAAGCTGAGGTAGATCAACATGGGCTCATTGCTACCAAAGCCCATATTTAACATGGAGAAACAAAGCTAATGAGTAGGGAAATGTTGAAGACAGTGACGTGAGTGAGGGTGAATTACATTTTTCTTTGATCCACATTCACTTACTCATTAAGGAAATGTTGAAGATAGTGATGTGAGGGTGAATTACATTTTTCTTCGATCAGCATTCACTTACTCATTAGGGACAGCTGCAGGACAGAATACACAATACTTAGTTCATGTTCCTGATACCCTTACCCTCCAAGCACTTAAATCCAGAGGACAAATACTACCAAAAAATACAGATGAATCAAAAAATAAATGCAAGTGCTGTCAGAGACATAGCCAAGATTAGAGAAGTAGTCATAGTTGTGTGTGGGATCAATAGATGAATCAGAGAAGAGCAAAGGGACCGTGGTGTGAATCAACAGGGAGTAGCCAGAGAAGAGCCCAGAGTGGTGGGTGGGAAGGGAAGGAGTGAGTGTGGATCGGAAAGGGAGAGGAGCACTGCTGAGAGCAGCATGCAGTGGCCAAAGAGATGAGTCTCAGCTTCAAATCCATAAAGGAATATTGTTCTGTAAAGACAAGGGCAAGGGCAAGAGTGGGGATGTAATTGAACAGTAAATCAAAAAGAGATTAATGGAAGTAAGGGAATGGTAGGGAATTGGATAAATCAGTGATGTGGAATGAGTGTAGGGGATGAGATGAGAGGAATAAAGAAGCCAGAAATAATCCACTTGCCATATTGATACAGTGGAAAGGAAGAAGAAAAGCCAGACAGATGGTACAAAGGAGACAAAAGGCAGATGGACACCTCTCCATGGCAACTGAAGGAAGAAGATTCAAACAGGAGCCAAATGGTCTTAATGCTGAGTTTGACCTTGGACACATCTATGAGGACAGCAACAGATACTAGTTGAATTTTGAAAACCGGAAGCTGTTACATACATAAAATAGGGGAAGCAAGTAAGAAGTTCATAATCAGGGTAAACTAAATTCTTCAGAGAAGTATTAAAAAAGTGATGGAGAGCTGCTGTTGAGAAAAAAAAAGAATACACAAGCCAAAGCAAACCACAAGTCAGGAATGAAACCCATCCATCTGAAGACTGTAAGAGTAGTCAGAAGAAATAACCACAAAATTTAAAGTATAAAAAACCATTCTTCCATTCTTTTGGTTATCTGAATTGCCAATTGTTAGATTTTTAGTCTCTCAGTGCCTGGAATGATCAAGATCTTTACTTATTGTTGCAGTGAATCTTGTGGAATGAAATTTGAATGTATAAAATGTTGAAATATTGCTTGTTCAGAATGACTCATTAACATTGCAGAATAAATAAGCAGATAACATTGCTAATTATATTCAAAGCCCTTGAATATACTTCATCCATAAATTCTGACTTCAATGAGTGTAAACAACTCTCAGTGAGTGTTCCCATAGGACAGATATTAATTCACAACCAGAAATTGGTATAACTCATACACCTGGGAACTAAGCATTTTTTTCTTCTTCATCCTGACTGTTCATGAACTAAAATTAAATGTTAATCCATGAATTATCCATGCCTAAATTGGAAAATATTCTAAAGTACTCATTAAAATATTAGGTAGCATTAACACCAACTTCAAACTTCTTTCTGTTTGCTTCATAGTGCCACCCTAGCTAATGGATTTACTGATGATAAGCATCAGAAAACACAGTGAGTGTTATGTGAATAGTGAAAGTATTAACAAAAAGTAAATTCTGAAACTGGAATTTCAAACATCAACCAGCATCATTCCATGCAACCTCTAATCCACCCCAAAAGACTTAGGGCTTTAAGAGACATCCATAGTACTAGGCAGTAGTTTTAAAAACTTTGTTGAATCAGGGTCTTAAATTCTTCCTGAAGATAAACGGCACTGGAGCATCTCCAAGAAACTAGGTAACCAAAGCATGCTTTGAGACTCCTCTTTCCTTTATCCTGTCAGTCACTTTTTTATTTGGGTGGAGAGTAAAGGCTGTGTATTGGGAGGGGAAGTGGGAAAGACATAACATGATAGCAGGGAATTGCTTGGGAGGCATGGGAGTGAATGAAAGGTAAGGACTGAGAAGGGGGATTTATGTTTTTTTCACAACAATGTTACAGCTGTTATGTCATGAGTCTATACTTGTCCTAATAATTTTGTTTGTGTGCTAACTTTTTCCCCCACCCCACATCTGTCTTTGTGTATTCTGTGTGCTTTCTGGGCAAATCAGTACCTTTCCCTGTGTTTGGAAAGAAACACAACATCTTTTTGGCACTGGAGCAAGCTCCATAATGAAGAATGTGATTATAACTGATGAAGGATATGGATTCATCTTTCAACTTTGCAAATTATTTACTATGATTCAGAGTCAATAATTCCTTTGGGACAAGGTTTTCTCTCTGAAGCTGCTGCAAGAGTTACCATATATTGTTGATATGACTAAAATTCAGGGTTGTGAGAAAACTGAGGCCAAGATTTTGAAGTGCTAAGCAACTGCCCTAAAGCCAAATCCTTCAGAATGTCACAGACTGGACAGCTAAAAGTGGATATTCATCAGTTTTTAATGGTATTTAAGTTTTATCAGTCACGATGATGATAAATGTTGTATTAGTATCTAGTATTTCTATGCTGCTTATCAACCTGAAGTTTTCTTCAAATTTTTTTTCCCAAATGGGTAATCAGAGAGAGATTGATGAATTTGTCAAGTAAGAAGCATTTTAAAAGCAGTCATAGGTTTTATAACACTTCAGATCATGGTTCCTGTTTGTTTGAACGTTCAAGTAGCTACAGTTGTCTCTGCTGAAATGTGTTACTCGCAACTACAGAAGCAACGTTGCTTCAATATTAAATTAAAGAAGCTACACTAGGATTGTTATGACAATAAGATTGTAATAGCATGTATCCAAAACTATGACCATAAGAAATCCTGACAGCTAGCAAGTACCTTATCCTCACCAAGTCCAAGACCAAAGACAACAGTCATGTCTAAGTAATGTGTAGTGCAAGGATATCCATGAAGCAGTGGCATGTCTACTAGCTTTCTCTTAATACTATTTGCTGCACTGGAAGTTTCCTGAAAATATTACTGCACTTGATGCACTTGATGTCTTTAACATTCTTTATAAGCTTGACAGAAGCTTATTGGGTTAATAATTTAGTGTACTCTATTCATAGAATCATAGAATGACCTTAAAGATCATCTAGTTCCAACCCCCCTGCCATCAGCAGGGACACTGGGACAATTTGTTCTACTTCCAAAACTATTTTTCAATAAGACAGACTCAGAAGTTCATCCTGCATGTTCAAATTAGCATAGAAGTATTTGTAGGATGAGATCCACTGTGTAGGGTGAAAGAAAATACCTGTATAACATATACAACACACCTTATCTCAAGGTGTGCAGAACTGCTAGCAATTTATTTTGTTAAGTAAAAGAAGTAGACTGTTAACAGACTTTATAACAGGTAATGTATTTCTTTTCAGGGTCTTTCCTATAGTCTTTAAAGAAATGTTGAAAAATGACATTTACAATGGATCAGAAGATTGTCATCAGGAAACTTGTTTTCTTCTTGTATCCTTAAGTTACTGAAAAGACTTGACCCCCAGGTGAAATTAAAAAATATTTTCCTTTATCCTGTAACATTTCCAGATGGCCGTAATCTAGACTGACTTCTGCTGGAGTATAACAGCCAAGGATTTACACAACACCAAGTAAACTCTTGTTCTGACTCCAAGCTTGCCTATACGATTTTGCAAGATCTACAATAATGGGAGCAGTGGAATTCTGCTGGGATAACTTGAGCCAGAATACATGAAAGCCTTTCCTATGGTGTGTATTCCCAGTATCATTTACTGTTTTGCTGTCTTGTTCTAGCAGGCTCCCAATCAGTGCCTTTTTTGGAGCTTTTCTCTCAGGAGCTCTGAGAACTATGATGACTTATTTCCAAAAGAGTATTCAACATTAGCAGATTTTCTTTTCTGGTTGGAAAACGAAGTTCTGTCCATACAAGCTATATACATCTGTGTCAATTATGGTGAAGATTTTCACACAAATAGGATATATATGCTGAGTTTTAAATTCCAGATCCCTGAAGAATCAAAAGGAAAATCTCAGAAGGTAAATTATTCACCAAAAGGGAGGGTGAGTTACAGAGGAGGGATCAAGATCAATCACACAACTGTCAAAAAATGGTTATTCTACCCTTATACCAACTATTCCACACTCATTAGTACAAAAAACTGTTGCTACCTAGTATTGCCCCTCTCACTTGAACATTTCCAAAATGTTTGTTATATAGACTGGAATTTTCAAACAAGCCTGAGAGGCACAGGTCCTCCTCCCTTTCCTGTGTGAACAATATTTCACTCATGCCATCCTTCACAAGAAAAGAATGAAAATAAAAGTGGAAAGCAGTGAAAGTCATCATGAATTTTATTCAACTGCATCTCCAACAAGCATCCGTCTGTCTACAGTATTGTCCCCATAGTAGATTTGAACCAAGTGTTGATTGATTTAACTGCTCTTCACCTTGCAGGCTGGATGATGTTAACACCAGTGGAATGTATCATGTACTACAGTGATGTCTGTATATCATTTGCCAGTGTTATGATCATTTATTTCTCCTGGTGACTTAAACTGAATTCAAACATTACAAATGAATTTAAGTAAAACCACAAGTATATCTCCCCTGCATATTCCAGAATTTATCGGGTACAAGATTAAAGCATTGACTTATTCCTTACTAGTGAAATATTAGCAGCCTGAAAGAATAATAGTTAGCCATCAGCTGGAAAACAAATTGGAAGAAAGATTGTCAGTTTTATGGTAAGCGCAGACTTTGATTCAAGGGAACAAAAATTCTTTGCAGTGGAGAGATAAGGGATACAGAAACAGGGCTCTTCTTCCTTCTCTGACACCCTGTCATTACCTGCATCCTAATTCCTGAGCATGTTTTGGAAGAAAATAGTCTTCACTGCCCAAACCTGGCAATGGGTTCTACCTGGAGGGCTGCAGAGAGGGCGCAACACCAGGACAGCTCTGCCTGTGGCCAGCTGCCATGGGGGACACTGGAAGCCCAGGTAAATTGAAAGGTGCCCCAAGGCCCACGCCACTCTCTTCTGTGATTTCTGCCACCAGCTCCTGACCACTCAGGCCATTTCCATTCACCTCTTTCTCTCTGGGACTTTCCTGCCAAGTTACTTTGCTCTGCGGATGGAGGTAGTGGTGCTGGGATAAGGAGAGCTGGGAGGGAGAGGACATGCTGACTATGGTCAGGACAACATCAGTGATGGGACCTGGGCATTTCTTTCACCACAGGACCTGAAACAGTTCTCAGTTGTCCCAGTTGCTAATGATCATACGTGATGGATCATCTCGGGAAACATAGAGCAAAATTCCTACTTTATAATTTCTAGGGAGGCTCAGACATTACACAGGCATGGAGAGCTTTGTTGTCTCAAGAGCAAAGTCCTTCCATAATGTGTGAGGTTCTGAGAGAGACTCAAAAAACAACAGAAACCCCATAAAGTGGCAATTTCTCCAGAGACAGGCAGACCTTTATATACCTGGACATCTGTGCTTCAGCTCCCCAACCCACTCCCATGTGCTGAGTCTAGCGAGAAGCTGGGCACAAGGTACCAGGAGGGCTGTGGCAGCCTTGCAGAAGGAAGCACCAAACTAAGGATGAGGAAGATCTCTCCTACAGCACTTTCATGGCCTGAAAGGGACAGAGGGGGACGCTTTCCAGGAAGGGGGATCTGTTTGTTCATTTGCACCTTTCTGCAGATGATCCTCACCAGCAACAGCATTTGTGAAGCTGCCCAAATACTCAGGTAAATAACATAACAGAAAGAGAACAAGGGAAGTTAATAATTTATTTGATTTATGTAATAGCAGCAAGGCTGTTTTCTTCGAAGCCATGAGCCAGAGTGATTAAAAGTTCATTGTTGACTGAGTATACCATGCAGTACAATGTGGGGGCTTTTCCACGGAGCCCTATAAATCTCAGAACTGGAAGGGGTGCGCAGGGGTGGGGTGTGAGCTAACCTCAGCGGCGCACGTCAGCCCCGCAGGAGCCAGAGCAAGCTCCCACCCCCAGGCTTCACAGAGCTTTTATGGCTCACCAAGGGCCAAACCTCACTTTCCTTGCAGTCAGTGGGAGTTTTGCCATTGCCTTTCTTGAAAAAAGGCTTGACAAGAGTGGAGCAAACAATGGGAAAACAGGAGCCAAGCCCCGGGCTGCGGAGCCCATGGCAAGTTTCCATGGCTTTAACTGGCACAAAGTGTTGGCCTCCTAAAAAAATAACTTTCACTGTACCTGTTCTTCATATGCAAAGCACAACTTTTATACTTACAAACATATATATAAACATAATATATAGCTATATATGTATATTTATTCTTTTTTGCTCTTTGTAGCAAAGATAAAATCTATGAGCTAGCACTGCTAACAGTGACTTCAGATTTTCTGAAATCTAATGCCTATCTCAAATGTCAAAATTTTATTATCGTTGTCTGCTTTAAATGGAGCACATAATTTCCCAACTGTTTTGCCTGTTTCAAAGAGCCTGTGCTTGAAAATAGAAAAAAAAAAAAAAAAAAAAAAAAAGGAAACAAGATAAAAGAGTGAAAAAAAATACAGAAATGCTGGTTGTCGCTAAGTGTTCCCCAAATTTCAGATGTCAGTAATTTTTAAAGGCCTTAGATAGCTATAACTTTCAAGATTTAGATAAAATGAACTAAACATAACCTGAAAAATAGGAAGAGGAGGAAAATTTTCTACAAGTCATTTTACAACTTCTATTTTCTGAAGTGTTTAATGTACTCAGTTCACACAGTGTATAGTATACATGCATACACATATATATGAATTATTAAAGACTAAAGCTAATTTGTGGTGTAATTAAGATCTCACAGTTGAATTTTAGATCAACACTAGAAATGGAGTCACTGAGCACAGTACTATCACACTTTTAATAAAGTGGTAGGTGATAATATGACTTTGTGGAAAGGACAAAATTACCAGAAAGTTATTCTTTTATAATGGCTTTCTTGTATTTTAATGGAAACTAACAGAGAAATCTACAGGAAACTAATTTAGACTTGGATTAGGAGTTCAAATTGAGTTTAGGGAAAAACGCACCTACATCTAACAGTTTGTCATCATCTTTTTAGCCCTGCCCAAGCCTGACCTCCCCATCAGGTATCAAGTCTATAAGTGTGGCTCCAGTACAAGCCAACAATTCTCTTTGGAGTGCATACAGTTCCATGTGCCTGGGCATATATGGGAGCTCAACTCAATGCCAGGTGCTCCTGGGTGAGGGCCATGCCATCCATCGAGCAGCACTGTGGACACATGAGGGGGATGCTCCATGCTTCTAGCTGGCTCCTGCCTGCTGCCAAGGTCAGGGTACACAGGCCATTCACAGAGGAGGGCAAGATTACTCACTGGCTTAGGCAAATCTGCATGGCAAACTCTTTGCACCTCAGCTGTTTCTGAAAGCATAGCTTTGCAGTTATGAATGTTATGGTGGCCTCCATCCACATACTCTCTTTATATAGTTTACAGAATCATAGAATGGTTTGGGTTGGAAGGGACCTTAAAGATCATCTAGTTCCAACCCCCCTGCCATCAGCAGGGACACCTTCCACTAGATCAGATTGCTCAAAGCCTCATCCAATTGGCCTCAAACACTTCCAGGGAGGGGGGTATCCACAACTTCTCTGAAACCTGTTCCAGTGTCTGACCACCCTCACAGTAAAGATTTTCTTCCTAATATCTAATCTAAATCTGCCTTCTTCCAGTTTAAAGACATTAGTTCTGGCAACATGCTGGCTTTACTTCATATCTTACCTTTTTTGCTTGCATTTTTTTAGCAAGCTATAGCACCTCATTGTTTGCTAGAGCATTTATTATAATCTGAAGTCAGGTCAGAGATCCTGCCAGACCTCCTTGCAGAAAAGCTGTATGCTTTGGACCTGAGTTCATGGAGCCATTTGCACTTCCAACAATTGGTTGCATCAAGCTGTGTTGCAACACTGTGAAATATGCCACATCAGAACTTTTTTTTCATATTCTGCCCTCAATTTCTATCTTCAGTCCTTCTCTACCTCTCCCAAAAGGCAGGCAGTCATTTGGCAAAGTTAGAAATTAGTTTTCAGCCTTTGGCTTCAACAGTTTATGAAGAAATCCTTCTGTCTGTAGTCATTCACAGGAAGACTATATTTACTATGATCTTGGGGTTTGTCTCAGGACTCATCAGTTGACACTCAACTTTCATAGCTCTCCTGACCTTGCAAATGTGACCTTACCTCAGGTAGCAAAACCCTTGACCTACTTTTCTGAGAAACACAATAGCAGATGTAACTCATGTGCCTTTGGGTACCTTATTCCATTTAGCCCTAGTTATTGCCTGCTAGTCATTTAGTTATTCTGCTGAAAGTCTAGAAATGCAGGCTAATTAAAGGTAAGGAAGATGACAGTGAAATCCCCCATGCTCAAAATACTACCAGGAGCAGTGAGTGCTGCTTTGCTCTTCTTCGTGGTTTCCAGTAGAAGTGTTTAGGAAGACTACTTATGGGATAAGACATTTCAAACTATGGGAAAGAGAAAGCAAATTTTCTAGGACTGAATCAACATATCTGGAAACATAACTAATGTGCAATTTACACAAACTGCATTCATAAATCTGAGTTACACACTTTATAAAGAGACACTCATCCAGTATAAACTAGTAGAAACAGATAAATGAAGCAAGGAGAGTTTCCAAATGGAAAGTTGCAACCTAGAGGAAAATAAATGGCACATTTGTTGCTTCTGACTAGTTTCATTTTTTGTAAGAGAAATGAACACAAGACTTATCTGAGATGACAATCTTAAGAAAGTACGTTGCCAGAGGGGTCGGCTGATCACACAAACTACCCACACAAGAGTTCCCACTGGAGACAAATGTTGAATGGGATTAAAATCATGCCTCGGTTGCACAAGGCACTGTACCTGCCAGGTCATTTGAAATGCATATGTAACCAAAGGAGTTTTGCTTTGTGTAGAACTGAATACAAACCAGGAGAAATCAGATGCTGGGAAAGGCAAGAGTCCTCTGCTGATCCTTTACTCTTTCAGGAAAACACAATCACTAACCCTGCGCTCTTACAAGAAAATGAAATAATGAATCTAGCTTTTTTTGTTTTTCATTTGCATAAAGTAATAAATGTCATGCAGTGCATTTTTCTATATTGCAGAGTACCATGTTGGATATCACTAAACACAACGGAGCATTCATACATGTTGCCTAACACTTCCATGGGATCCATTCTTCTGGTAATACCTCCTTGCACTCCCTGCCTAGGAAGGTGGCAATTTACTACACAAAGACCAAAGCCATCCTGAATGATCATCCATGTGTATCGATTCAGGAGAAAAAGTGTTTCACATAATCCCTGACAGTCTCAGTTTAGCAAGAGCCTCTTTTTTATAACACCTCTAAAAATCTTCAATACTGCCATTTAATTGTGCTCAGATGTTATGCCCTGATCCTGCAAGCTCAAACCCCATCACACATACTAAGCATTTAATTCTATTGAGGGTCCTATCGTAACCACATCTATCTGAGTATTCAGCTTTCCATTAAATCAGTGAGATGTTAGAAGCCTGAACAGGAGTTGGAAACCTGAATGCCTGTCTGGATCTGAGCCAAGTACCTTCCAGTATTGCCTTGAGTAACACAACTAACATCTGTCCTCAACGGAAGGCAATGGCACATAGCAATTTTCTGAAAGGTGGCCTAAAATAGCAGTACCTGTCAGATTTTTCTCTCCACCACATTTCCGTTGCTGGCAACCAGTATATTTTAAGATGAAAGGATGTGAAGCCTAGTACTTCTATGCAAGCATATAGGAGAACCAGAATGATATAGAGAGCAGCAAAAAGAAAACATCAAGCATACCAAACAACTAATACAGTGAACAGCTGTATAGATAAAGATTCCTTAATCTTGGAAAAAAATATTGAAAAAGGGACATGACAAAAGACTGTAAAATCCCAAGTAGAATGGAAAAGGTGAATAGGAAATAAGGACAGGGACTTGTCACTGTTGGTCCCAGTAGAAGATTGAGAAAGAGGACATTAACTGATTATAATGGGTCATAAATTTAAAAGAAACATGAGCAGGTACTATTTTTTTGAACAGCATGCTGTCAAACAATGGGACCTCCTGCCACAAGACATTATGGTATACATAAGGTCAAAACACAGCTGGGCTCATGGCTGGAAAAAATGCAAAGAGACACTGGTGGCCCAGGCAATCTTGCAGTTGCCAGCCACTGGAAATGGGAGTGCATGCCAGGAAGGTATCAGTGCATCCCTGCTCCATTCAGACACTCTTCCAAAAACATCCACTATTGACAGTGTCAGAGGCAGAATATTGAGATACATGGACATATTTGATGTTTGATGTGGTACGGTTGTTCTATTCTCATATTATGTATGTATGAAAATCACAAGAAATATCAATGTAAACTCGCTAATCTCATCATAAGATTAAATTTGGTATATTTTCAGCCCTCTTTTCTCTTTCCCAAAGAGTCTACTCAAAGATATTGTCAACCTTTATTTCTCCAGCAGAAGTTAGCAGATTTTCAATGTTTTAACATCTCTTTGTGTAAAACTTTTGCCCTTTTCTTTATGAATAGGTCATTAAAGTTTACAAAAAGTTGGAAAAGGCTTCTTTTCAAGGGCCAAATCTGCCTACTTTTTCATTTCTGAGGTGCAAAGCTATGAGTGGTCTGTTGTGCAAAACAGCTTACAAAGGCTTTGAAAATGCAAATGAAATCAAGTAAATTTGTCCCTTATTTGTTTATAGGGATAGAAAAACAATAAAATTTCCAATTTTTAAAATTAAAAAGGAGTGTGTGATAATTTTTATGGCCAGGGCAACTTCCAAAGGGAAATTGGAGCCAAAGAGGAATCTTAAAACATAATATAACTAAATGAAGGAAACAAAAAAGTTCCTTTTCACTTACACAGAAGCCTTGTTGAAAGAGAAATACTTGTGGGACATGAGGAATGAAAAATGTCAGCATGCAACTGCCCAGGCTTGCCCGATTAGTAGCTCCCACCTCGTGGCAATTGCTAGGAGTGTTGTAAAAGAGCCTCTTTGTCTCTGGAGAAAGTATTGCTTTCAAAGACAAGAAAAATCCACAAGCAACCTCTCACTTTGACACACAGGTCATGACATTAAAAGAATAATGTGAAGAATCACAAACCACCAGTTTCAGTTAGGAAAGCAAATGGCTTAGTAGGAGGGAGGGAGTGCTATTTAAGTTATGATCTGCTAACTCTCTGTTTACATATATCTAGTTCCTTCCTAAAAGAAGCCAGGTATCTAGTAAAGTCCTCCAGAATGAGCGAAAAGTGAGAAAATCCTTTAGCTGAGTCAATGTCATTGGTTTACAAAGGGGGAGGCTAGAACAATATCAATTTTAAATAGAGATAGGGTAATTTTGCCATCTCCACTAAGGTTCATAAAAGCAACATTTCACAGCAGAAGGAAGATGCCAGCGTCACAAGTCAATGCCACAGCAATCCAGACACTGGAATGAGCACATTTCCTGGCGGGCACTTCGGTAAGTTGGAGTACGTGGAACAAAGCTGCCAAAAGGAAAGGGGGAGAGGTGAGAGGGCAACGTGCCAGCAGAGCTGGCGCACAGTCCCACCTCTGACGTGGGAAGAGTTGACAGGTTTATTAATTTTATCATTGTGCCAGAATCAACTTCAGCAACCGGTTTTGCTTGAAATGCTTAGAAAATCGTGGTTCTGGCAAGACAAAACAGTATGGTATTTCCTTGCCCAGAGCTAAGAGGTGGCAAACCTATCTTGATGGGCACATTTGCTAACAAGGTGCACCCCTTCCCTCTGCTGATGCTGGAGATGGTAGCAATAACATCAGGGTTGTTTACTCTGTGCCCAGTTTGTTACATTGCAATTAAATAAAACTGCTGGAAAGTTATGGCAGCAGCTTTACTCTAAAAGAAATAAAAGGTGTAGAAAGACCCTTAATTCAGCAAAGCCCTCTATGCAAACCAGAAGTGAATCTTTAAGTCCTTGGAAGTCTGAATTTCTTAGGTTAGTTTGTGAACTGGATCTGACACTCACACTCATGAGCAAATACACAGGTGTGGGTCTACAGTTAGGGCTAAAATACACCCCCAGTTGTACTTCTCACTGGAACTCCCCTATCAGGTCTGCAGTGGGTTTGGAAACTCTGTCTAATTCTCTGAGTGACTGTAACATAAAAAGGACATGAAGATATCTTTGGGGTGCTGAGCAACTGGGTATTTCCAGATCCCAAATGCAGTCAGCCTACAAAATTTTAGTAAACTCTCAAGTTCTGACAAGAAAAGCAGAAAGGATGACGTCTGAAGAGTTGCCAGAGGGAACAATTGAAAAGCAGCCCTTCTGAGATATTTTTGGAATAGCAGTAGGATATGACACTGACAAAACTCAAAGCTTTTATTATTGTTATTGTTATTATTTTTATTGTTGTTTTTGTTACTATTATGATTTGTAAGACCGAAATTCATCTCCTGGAAGGTAGCCTGAAAAGGTCACGAAACCACTTATTCTCAGTCCTGAGCCCTTTGAGAGACACAATCAGAGGACTTCATTGTGCAGACCAGACTCACCATATGCAGACAGAGATCCCATAATTAGCTTCAGTCTATGGACATTTCTCAGTCTGAGCTGATTTTCCCAGATGTGGATCTGAACCACAGGAAAAAAAAAAGGAGGTGTCAGTGTTCTTGGCATTCACTGTAAAATTAATTAAAAATGCCAACAAGGTGTATTGGATTTGTGTGGCCAGGTTTTGGTAGCGGGGAGGCTACAGGGGTGGTTTCTGTGAGAAGCTGCCAGGAGCTTTCCCCATGTCTGACAGAGTTGGTTTCAAGACAGACCTGCCGCTGGCCAATGCTGAGCCCATCAACGATGGTAGTGGCGCCTCTCTGATAACATATTTAAGGAGGGTGAAAAATCTGGGCAACTGCATCTGGAGAGAGGAGTGAGAGAACGTGAGAGAAACAACTCTGCAGACACCAAGCTCAGGGAAGAAGGAGGAGGGGCAGGGGCAGAGTGTGAGGAATCTTCCCCCTGAGGAGGAAAGGGCGGCAGAGACAACGTGTGATGAACTGACCACAAGCCCCATTCCCCATCCCCCTGTGCCACTGCGGGGAGAGGAGGTAGAGAATTCAGGAGTGAAGTTGAGCCCGGGATGAAGGAAGGGGTAGGGGGAAAATGTGTTTTTAAGATTTGGCTTTATTTCTTATTAAACTACTCTGCTTTGATTAGTAATAAATTAAAATAATTTCCCAAGCTGAGTCTGTTTTGCCCATGATGGTAATTGCTGAATGATCTCTCTCTGTCCTTATCTCAACCCACAAGCCTTCTGTTGTATTTTCTCCCTCCTGTCCAGCTGAGGAGACTGATAGAGTGGCTTTGGTGGGCACCTGGCATCCAGACAGGGTCAACCCACCACACAAGGACAGTTACCTTTTCCAGACAATGAGCACGAGACGTCTGGACACTTCAGATTTTATCAGAGGAAATTATATGGTTAATCACTGATTAACTGGCTACCTACTTTGTATGGCTATTTTGACTGGAAATTAGATTCTCTTTTTCAGAAAAGGATACAATTAAAAATTTGGTAAGTAAATATATTTGAAGGTTTGAGCTCATGGAATCCAGATTTGATGCCAAAATAGGTATCTGTGCATTCTAGGAAGCATTGTAAGAAAGGAAGTGAGGAGGAGTCAGGAAGTCATAGATTAGTGAATCTGATCTCTGTGGTAGGCAAAATCTTCCCGAAGTTTATAAGAAATGAGATCACAAAACATTTGCAGCATGTTTTGTTTCTTTGTTTTTTAAAAGAAGAAGAAGGGGGAAAGAAAAATTACTTTTGTGACCATTTCTTCAGAAAGGGGAATGGTTGAAAAATTTAGTGGGAATTTTTGAGGAAGTGAGAAGGACTCAAAACTGAAATAGAAAAATCTTCTACTTGGCATCCTAAAAATAATACAAACCTCATAGTACAGAAATCTGTGAGCTTCAGTAGAAAGGGCAGAAGTATGTAGTAACCACAACACTATCCAAGTATATAATAAAAAGCACCAGCTTTCTGAGAGCAGAGGGGGATTTCCAGCTTCCAGTCAAGGAGACCAAACCTCACTCACTGAAGCTGGTCTCTGTGAAATATCTTCTCAGCCAGTTGACAGGATCTCTCATGTATAGCTTAGATGCTGTGACAAGCAGGCAAAAGAAAAATATAAAATCTTGCTATAAATTTCAATTGAATAAAAGAAGAAGCATCTTTCTTGCTAACCCTATAGTAAAGAAATTTTCCCTTTTATAGTGCCATATTCCCAAGGAAAGACAGATGGTAGCATGCAGTAGATTCCCCCTCCTTCATAAACAGAAAGATGAGGATGACTTTAAAGAACTAAAAGCAGTTCCAGTTGGAAACAGCCAACTCTCTTTAAATGTATCCAGCTAAAACCTGGGTTTGTTTTGGGTTTGGTTTTTGTTTTTTGGGTTTTTTTTTTTTTGGTTTTGTTTTACAAGTACATCAGTATGGGCTGGCCAAACCTCAAGACCTGGCTTCTTTCCTCTGGCCTGGCCTGTGCTCATCTTTATGTCTTGCTAATTACCTCCATCTCTCAGCATTTCTGGTTTTCCACATGTATTTCAGTGTTGGTTGCTTACTCCCTAAAGCATTCTGAAAACTACAGGTGACAGTGTTCAACAGATGGGATAGTATAACTCTACTGGCATTTCTGCTTGACTTAATTAGTCATCCTGAGTAAGAGGTGCATTTTTTTAACCTCTGGTTTTTGTATCCTCCCTTTTCCTTGTAAATCCCTTGATTTAAACCAAGGCATTTAGACAAAGCAGAATAGTACATCTGGGCACATGACTCTGCAGAAGAAATGGGAGGAAGGCAGAAATTATTAATTTAAACACTAATATGAGATTAGACTGGTGGCTGTAAAAATTTTATTTACTTCAGTCCCTGTTGAGAAGATCCCAAGAGGTGCCCTGCAAGAGCTCAGTCAGCTCTGCAAGAACGGACTGCCATGGACAAAGCTCTTGCTCTGCAAGGAGCCCCAGTGTTTCAGAAAGTGCTGCTGGGACCAGAATGCATTTTCAACTGGAGAGAAGGGAGAGTAAAATCATAATCTCAGCTCTGCACAACTTTCCTGAAAGGGATACAGAAGAGCAAGGTGTATAAGGCATACACACACTTCATACGTCCCTGAGGCAGCATAGGGTGTTGGAAGATAAAAATTATTTTGGAGGTAGGAGAAGCTGGTTTTCTTTCCCCAAAAGTGACTTGAGGCAGGGAGTCTTTTCATACCGGATACAGTGTCTTTCATTTGAGTTTTAAAAATTTTCTCCATAATAATAATAATAATAATAAAGGCCCAAAAGGGGTCCCAGGAAAGTATAGACCCATTAGTCTTGTTTCAATAAGACTTCAGAAAGTAATGGAATGCACCCGCCTAGAAACTTACAAGACAAATGAAGGGTGTGATTGGAAAAAGCCAAGGTGGATTTACCAAAGGTAAAGGCAAATCATGCCAGACTGACCTGATCACCTTCAACGAAGTGACGTTTTCTGTCCATATGGGGAGGGCAGTGGATGTTGTTCACCTGAACTTCAGCAAAGCATTCAACAATGTTTCTTCCAATCTCCTCCTAGGCAAACTGGCAAGATACAGACAGGATGGGTGGCCTGTGAGATGGGCAGGAAACTGGTTCATGGGATGCACTCAGAGGATGACGACTGATGTTTTTCACTCAGGCTGGCAGCTTGTCACAATGGGGTCTCTCAGGGATCAACACTGGACTCATGCTGTTCAACATCTTCATAAATGGTCTGGGCAACAGCATTGCCAGCAGCCTCACCTAGTCTGCTGGTGACACTAAGCTGCGTGGTGAGGTGGACACATCAGATGGGTGAGCCATCTTACAGAGAGACCTGGACAGGCTGGAAGAGCGAGCAAGCAAAAGCTGTGTGAAGTTCAACAAAGACAAATGCAAGGTCCTGCACCTTGGACAACATAACCAAAGAGCTGAGCACAGGCTGGGATCTGTGTGGCTGGGGAGCAGCGTCACTGAAAGGGACCCAGGGGTCCTGGTGGACAACAAGCTGACCATGAGTCAGCAGTGCACTGCTGCAGCAACGAAGGCAATTGGACCCTGGGCTGCATCTGCAGGGGTATTACTAGCAGAGACAGAGTTGTGATCATCCCACTCTACTCAGCACTTGTCAGGCCACACCTACAGTGTCCAGTTTTGGCCCCCAGAATTCAAGAAAAGTGTGGGTAGACTGCAGAGGTTCTAAAGGAGGGCCACGAAGATGATCAGAGCTGGACAACCTGCCCTTTGAGGGAAGACTGAAGGAGTTAGATCTTTTCTCCCTAGAGAAGAGAAGGCTTAGGGGAATCTCATCACAGTACTCCAGTACTTAAAGGGCAGCTACAAAGAGGATGGAGGCTGTCTCTTCACAAGTTGCCCCATGGAAAGGACAAGGGGCAACAGATAAAAATTGCATGGGGAGAGGTTTCATCTCAATAAAAACAATTAATTTTTACAGTGGGAACAGTCAATCAGTGGAACAACCTCCCCAGGGACATGGTGGGATTCCCAACACTGGAGCTTTTCAAGATATGATTGGACAGGGTGCTAGACAATCACATCCCATGAAATATTGCTCTTTCAAGGTCCCTTCCAATCAGGACTGTTTTATGATTCTGTGATAATGATTACTGGAAACTAAAAGTAGTATCTTGTAGAAAAGGACTTAAAGGAAACTTTGATTTAATGTTTATTTCTTCTCTTGCATAAGGAAAGAATCCAGTTTTGTTGTTATCTCTTGGAGCTCATGTACTTCATCCAGTTGTTTCTATTGTTGCTGCATATTATTTATTGTTACCTGCTGGCAGTGTGTCTCCATCACAGCTATAGTCAGGGTTGTAAGTGCTTTAAAACCAAATCTCCCAATAGTTCCCATTTTGTGCTTTGGTTCACACTGTGGTGTAGTCTGGATGACCTGAACTTCTTTTGGATGAAACTGAATTCTATTTATCCTGTAAATGGGATGCAACTGAGTCCTATAAATCAGTGGAAAGGAAAGAAATCAAAGGGGAGGTTAACACACCAGGCTATGAAACACAGCAGCTGAGCTGAAGCAGAGTTAACTGCTGCTGCTGTAGCCAAAGGGGCTGGTAACATCTGGCAAAGTGATGGGGCAGTAACCCTGACTCATAACATCCAAAATCACTCCAGCATAATTCCCACAGTTTTCTTGTCAGCGCCCATAATTCCCTTGTTCTTGTAAATCGAAATAAATGATCAATGTCAAACATAAACGGAATATTGGATTCTTTCAGCTGGCTAAAGAAGTGGTGTTTGCTGTGGGGAGGGAGGCAGCATGATTTATTCTACTCTTAGTATGTTCTCTTTAAAGTTGCACGGTTGTATTAAATGTTATTTTCTGAAAACAGAAAACAATGAGAAGAGACTTGCAAGAACACCACCAGCTTCCATCTGTGAACAATTTGATACTTGCTTTCGGCAAATTTCTAAGCATTCCAGTTTTAAATAGACTTTGCACCAATATTCTCACCAGCAATGCTGCAGTGTTGAAATATTCACAGAACTGAGTACAAAATATCACAAACACACTTTGACTGGGAAGTGGTTTTTCTTCATGTGTATGGTTATACTCATGGTTCCTCTTTCAATGTTCTCCTGCTTTTAAGATTGTTGGAAATATGACATTGTACCAAAAAGATCTGAAAAAAAAAAAAAATAAAAATTGAAGGTTTATTGCTTTGAGTTGCTCAGTAGTCAGAAAAACTTTTTCCACTCCCATCTAAGCTACAGAAGGACAGATCAGTTGTCCCAAGATGCACTGGGGGGGAGCTGTGTTCAATAGGTCTGAATTCAGGCTATAATGATAGAAATAACATCAAAAGTACTATACACAGTTTAGTAATAATTTTATGTATGATGCAAAGGGCCTTTTAATAGGTCAGTGAGGCAGTATGAGTATTTGCTGATATCAAAGCTTTGGATATGTTTCTTTCCCCCTGCAAAAGAACATACAATTCATATACTTTTTTTTTTTGAAGAAAAATCAAAGGTGAGTAGTTACTCTGAGCAGAAGCTGGAGGTTGGAGAAATGTCTTAGAAAAAGCATGCCCTCCAGCCCTCTGCTTCATGTCTTCCAAGCTTGAAGGTGTTGAATTTTTTCTGTCTAGTTTCAAGAAAGGAAAAAAGTTATTTTTTTCCAGAATTCAAATAATCATCTATTTCCAGTGCAGATAAGGATCTTATCCAAAGGGAATGTTCAACATCGTTGTTGGAGACATGGACAGTGGGATTGAGTGCAGCCTCAGCAAGTCTGCCGATGACACCAAGCTGTGTGGTGCAGTTGACGCGCTGGAGGGAAGGGATGCCATCTAGAGGGACCTTGACAGGCTTGAGAGGTGGGCCTGTGCTAACATCATGAAGTTCAACAAGGCCAAATGCAAAGTCCTGCTCCTGGCTCGGGGCAACCCCAAACATAAATACAGGCTG
>NW_010305969.1:0-3885 GCF_000700745.2 Antrostomus carolinensis
TTCACCAGGTTGATGAGGTTGGTTGGTTGGTTGGTTAGCAGGTTGGCTCTTCTCACCATGTTGATGAGGTTGGTTGGTTGGTAGGTTGGCTCCTCTCACTACGTTGATGAGGTTGGTTGGTTGGTTGGTTAGCAGGTTGGCTCTTCTCACCATGTTGATGAGGTTGGTTGGTTGGTAGGTTGGCTCCTCTCACTACGTTGATGAGGTTGGTTGGTTGGTTGGTTAGCAGGTTGGCTCTTCTCACCATGTTGATGAGGTTGGTTGGTTGGTAGGTTGGCTCCTCTCACTACGTTGATGAGGTTGGTTGGTTGGTTGGCTCCTTTCAGCAGGTTGATGGGAGCACATGAGCTTTGAGGAGGCCAGATGGAAACTCTGATGTACGGCCCAGAACACGTCCCGCCTTCGATTAGTCGTGGGCTTGTTCCACACCACTCACCCCTAACAACATCAGTCATGGGGCAAGGCTGTTGGCCACAGTGTCCTCCCTGTGCCAGCTCCTATTTTAAGAAGAAAACTCACTCGTTTTGCTTAAAAATTAGTGTGGGGAACGTTGTGTGAAGCAAAATAGAAAGAGAACGTTCGTTTCCATGATTTTCCAGAAGATTTTGAACCAGGAGAGTTGTATCCCTTCCCACCACGCCTTGTAGGGCCACGTTACTGCAGACCATGGCTTTCCCGGTCACAGAGCATCCTAAATTGTCACCTCCCCATCAATGTCACATCTCAGGGACACTTTTTGAGCCATGAAGGTGACTTGCCTGGTGTGACAGCAAGAGCAGCACGGTGGTACATCCATGGTTGTGCTCCATCCCCGCAGGGGACTGGGCACTTGGTGGCCCTCAGGAATGGGGGGTCATCATCTCCTCAATACCTGGTGCAGGGAAAATGGGCCGAAGAAGTGGATTTGAGGGGATTTTTTTAAAGCTGAGGTGAAGAGAAACTGGATGTTTTGGGATGAGGGAGAGCGCCAGCGCTGCCCTGGGGATGTGTTTTGGGAAAACTCGAGTGCTGGAGGCTGTGATTGCTCAGACCTTCTGGCTTGGAGACATCCTGCGACAGCACCTGGGAGGTCCTGGCCCTGTAACCGAGCTGGGAAAGCCGCTTAAAAGCACTTGACTTTTGGGATTTGTCGTGTTTCCGGCCGGTGGAGTCTTGGAAATGTTTTCTGGGATTTATTTCATTATTTTTTTATTTTTCTCCTCCTCATTCTGTTGTGTTCTGAGATTAGAACCTTGCCCCAAAACCTGGAGTGGGGGGGGACCTGTGTGGGGACATCCATGGGGACTATGTCTACGTGTCACCCCCTCCACGTAGAGCTCTCGATGCTGGTAATTTAACCAGAACCACCCAGCAGGGAGAGGATTTAGGATTTATCTGGGCAGGAAGGAGTTAAAAAGTTGGCAGCAGCAACTGGGCCAGGGAACAAGAGTGCATTTGAGGGCTGGCTCAGCTCCCAGGAGTTTTGGGGGGCTCAGGTGGGTTCCCAGCCGGGCGCTGGGGTCCCCGAGGGGCCGGACCATGCGGATGGAGGTTGGCACTTGGAGAGGAGGGTTTGGCAGAGCCGGCGGCGCGGCCACTCCTCCTGCTGCTCCGCTCTGGTTTGAAGGGTTGTGTGCTGGAGCTGGGGAGGAGAGAGAGAGAGGGAGGAGATGTGAGTTCTCCAGGAGTCTGGTCGGAGCAAAATTCCTGCCTCTTCCCTCTTTTCCTTCCTCCCAAGCAACGAGTCTCGTTGGTTTCCCTTCCCTCATGGCCCCAGCTCCACCTCGCCTGGGTTTGCTGCTCCTCCTGCTTTGCTGTTTCTCCTGCTCCAAGACTCAACTCCTGGATTGGATTTGGGGCAACACAAAGAGCACGAGAAGCCCCGCGGCACTCGGTGAGGGAACCCCAACGCTGCTGGAACCACTCGCCTCAGAGACAGATCCCACCCCAGGGACGTGGGGTGACCAGGTGGTGGGGGATGTCACCACCCCACGGAGCCAGGAGCTGGATCCCGGCACAGCGGTGGGGACGGCTGCTGAGAACGCAGAGCGGTTGGATGGGAATGCCATGGGGCTAGTGGAGGGCATGGCACAGCCACACAGCACTCCTCCCCATGGAATGTCACCTGTCCCTGGCCAGGATGTGGCCAGTAGCTCCACCGACGACTCGGAGCTCCTGAGGACAGGGACCATCGAGGACCTGCAGCTTTTGGAGGCAGGGAGCACCAAAGACTCACAGCTCCTGGGGATGGGGACCACTGAGGACCTGCAGCTCCTGGACACAGGGAGCACTGAGGACCTGCAACTCCTGAGGACGGGGACCACTGAGGACCCTCAGCTCCTGGGACCATGGACCACCAAGTATACACAGCTCCTGGAGACAGGGACCACCGAGGACCCACAGCTCCTGGGATTAGGGAGCACCAAAGGTCCACAGCCCCTGGAGACGAGGACCACTGAGGACCTACAGCTCCTGGAGACAGGGACCACTAAGGACCCACAGCTCCTGGGATTAGGGAGCACCAAAGATCCACAGCTCCTGGAGACAGGGACCACTGAGGCCCTACAGCTCCTGGAGACAGGGACCACTAAGGACCCACAGCTCCTGGGATTAGGGAGCACCAAAGATCCACAGCTCCTGGAGACGAGGACCACTGAGGACCTACAGCTCCTGGTGCCAGGGACCACTAAGGACCCACAGCTCCTGGGATTAGGGAGCACCAAAGATCCACAGCTCCTGGAGACGAGGACCACTGAGGACCTACAGCTCCTGGAGACAGGGACCACTAAGGACCCACAGCTCCTGGGATTAGGGAGCACCAAAGATCCACAGCTCCTGGAGACGAGGACCACTGAGGACCTACAGCTCCTGGAGCCAGGGACCACTAAGGACCCACAGCTCCTGGGATTAGGGAGCACCAAAGATCCACAGCTCCTGGAGACGAGGACCACTGAGGACCTACAGCTCCTGGAGACAGGGACCACTAAGGACCCACAGCTCCTGGAGATAGGAACCACCAAGGACCCACAGCTCCTGGGGACAGTGACCACCGAGGACCCACAGCTCCTGGGGATAGGGAGCACCAAAGACCCACAGCTCCTGGTGCCAGGGACCACCGAGGACCCACAGCTCCTGGAGACAGTGACCACGAAGGACCCACAGCACCTCAGGACAAGGACCACTGAGGACCCACAGCTCCTGGGGATGGGAACCCCCACATCAGCAGAGACACAGGTGCCCTTGCAGAGACCAGCAGGTCCCCACCCAGGTAGTTCCCCTTTTCCTTTCTCCCCAGGTGACAGTACCCACAGGCAGGCAGTGCCACCTTGGGTCCCCACGGCACAACCACCCCGACACCACCACGGAGCATCGCCCACCCCACTGAACCAGCGGCACAGCACCGGCCACCACGGGCTAGCGCTGGCCGGCAGGACCGGGAGCCGGATCCTTCCTTTGCCCAAGAGGAGGGTGGTCACCGCTGTGGATCCTCCTCTTGCCGATAGCTCCTCTCCTCCCGAGTTCGATTTACTAACAGCCACGTTTTACTACCAGCCACTCTGCGACTCTACGGTCCTAACGGCGCGGGGCTCGCGTCCTTCTTCCCCAGACTGATGCCACCGGCCGGCCGTTGCCTTCCCATCCCGAGCCACCTGCCTTTCTGCAGCGTGTTGGCCACTGACCATGTCAGATTACCAAATTACCTCCGCCACGGCAGCGAGGCGGAAATTCGGGTGGCTTTGCATGAGTGGGAGGGGCTGCTTGAATCGCGGTGCCATCGCTACCTGGAATGGTTTCTCTGCTTGCTCCTGCTCCCTGGGTGTAGCTCCTTGGTCCCCGTAACCCCCCCGCCGTGCCAGGGCTTCTGCGAGGCCGTCAGAGACCTGTGTTGGATGCATTTGGCTGGGG
>NW_010305969.1:3896-5075 GCF_000700745.2 Antrostomus carolinensis
CACCTGCCTTTGCCTTGTGATGCTCTTCCCAAGGAGGACGAAGGGTTTTCTTGTGTCTTTATTAATGCTTCTGCAGGTAACGTGGCTGGGTGATGTCCATGTGTTTGGTGTCTGCATGTTCTCCCCTCCCCAGACTCCCCCAGTTTTTTGGGCACTGAGGGATGCTTCTGCTTTGTCCCCGTGGAATGCTACTGAGATCAAAATTGCTTTCCCTCCAGCCTTGGCTTCTTGAAATAGGGACCACCAGTGGGTTTTGGCTTCTTCTGCAAAGCTGAGCATCACCATCTCCTCCATGGGCTGTTTCACCCACCGTGAAACACAGTGACCAGGTTAAAAGACAAAATCCTGGTGGCCAGGACAAGGAATGGTGGCCAACGTCTCAGTGGCCATGAGAAGAGATGGTGACCATGACAAGAGATGGTGACCATGACAAGAGATGGTCTCCAAGCGCAAGGTGCTGGCATTCAGGGCTGGTTTGCAGGTGCCACAGTGCACAGCAAAGGGTTTTGGGGTGTCCATCCTGGGAGTAGGGTGCTTGCAGAGCTGCCAGCTTCCTGTGGGGACAGGGGAAGGACCAGGACCCCATGACCACCCAACTGCAGCAACATCAAGAGGCTTCAAGGTGACCTATGGCCATGCCCACACGTTCCCCTCTCCTGGAGCGGCTCTTTGCCTTGGGGTTAATGATTTACCCACCAGCTAATGTTTGATCCCCCCTCCTTGGCAGGCAGGAGAGGTTACTTCACCTCTGGCTTTGTCATTGGGTTGTTGTGACCCTTCTGTGTGTCAGCTGGGGACGGAGAGGTGCCTCTTCAGCAAGGGGGTGAAAGGAAGGGAGCGGGGTGGTGGGACTGGCGCTTGGAGAAACGCGTGAGAGCAGGAACATGGTTTGGGATGAGAGCAGGAGCGGGACCTCACTGCTCCCCCCGCCCAGCCTGAGCCCTCTGAATGGGGCTGTGTCCCCACACCAGCCCCCTGTGCACCCTGCGGTGATGGTCTGGAGCTGCTGAGACACCCGCTGCCATCAGAGGGGCCATTTTAGCAGCAGACAAGGGTCACACACATGGTCCCCTCGGCGTCAAAGCAGCTCTGTTCTCCGGCCAACCCCGGGGGATGCGGTGGGATCATAGGGATGTTTGGGGGGAGTCATGTGCTTTGTGAATGGCAGCATTGGGAATA
>NW_010305970.1:0-11370 GCF_000700745.2 Antrostomus carolinensis
CCCTGGGTGGGCGTGGGCTGGGGCGGCGCCGGCGGGGCTGGGGCCTCATGTGCGAGCCGCCTCCAGTCTGTCGCCTTTTTAAGCCCCGGAGGAAATGGTTAATTATGTATGTGCCTGGAGAAAAGGAGAAAATAAAAATGCCTGTGTCCGTGGGGAGAGAGCGTGTGTGTAGCCCAGTGCGTGTGGCTGCAGAAGGAAACTCTCTGCCAAGATGGGAGATTTCCTGCCTGATATCTCCTGTCTGTGGCAGCGTGGGTTCTGTGGGCATTTCATCACTTGCGGTTGGTCCTACCGATCTATGCCAAGCACAGCTTGTGTGTTCCGGCCTCATGAATACATGAAATGTGAAAAAAACATACTGCCTGAAGTCTGGAATCTTGAATGGCTGCCAGCAGGGCACCTATTAGTGAATGAGCTCCACGTAGTGCATGTGATGGCTGTGTTGAGTGTGGTTAAACAGAAATGAGACTGCTAAGTGCCTTTTAATTAATAGAATCATCAAATCACTGAATGGTTTGGGTTGGAAGGGACCTTTAAAGGTCATCTAGTCCAACCCCCCTGCAGTGAGCAGGGACATCTTCAACCAGATCAGGTTGCTCAGAGCCCAGACCAGCCTGATCTTGAACACTTCCAGGGACGGGGCTTCCACCATCTCTCTGGGCACCCTGGTCCAGTGTTTCACCACCCTCATTATAAAAAATTCCCTCCTCAAGAGGGGAGAAAGAATCTCCCCTCTTAGTTTAAAACCATTTCCCCCTATCCTATTGCAACAGGCTCTAGTAAAAAGTTTGTCCCCATCTTTCTTATAGGCCACTTTAAGTATTGAAGGCTGCAATAAGGTCTCCCCGAAGCCTTCTTTTCTCAGGGCTGAACAACCCCAACTCTCTCAGCCTGTCTTCACAGAAGAGGTATTCCACCCCTCTGATCATTTTTGTAGCCTAGATGTCTTGGTTCAAGTGTGCCTTGTGAGAGGTCATTTTATTCAGTGCTGAGTAGACTGTGGTTCATATCACAAAATAGTTACATGTTTGTCACACATAAGCACAGCTAGAAGGTAATTCAGCAGCACATTTAATCACAAGCAAGGTTTTGAAGACAGTAAGTAGGCTGTGACAAGCAGTAGGTAAGGCTTTGCAGCACAATGTCTGGTCAAACTAGGTTATGTTAGGTATGTCTATTTGACTGGGACAGTTCAGGTCATCTGTCAAGTTTGTTAGTTAAGTTGTAACCAGGATCCTTAAAACTAGGACGAGAGAGAGCTGGAGCTATCCATTATCAAAAGTGGGGACATCGCTGACTTTTTGTGCTTGGAGCACTGTGGATGTCACCCTCTGAGAGATCTGGTGGTTCAGTGAAACAGTTACTCCAGACTGATGATGTCAGGCTCTTAACGGAAGAACATCTACATCGCATCCTGTCTCTGTTTGCAGCTGATTTGTGATACATGTACCTTTGGAAGGGTACAGCACCCATGTCAGAATGGACAGTACAATTTCTCTCTTTTAAAAATGATACTGAACAGGCATGTAAAGAGCAGAGCCAAAATAAAATGCTGAGGGTCGTTTTCAAAGAATACAGCCTCTTAGCAAGGCACTTATCATTATATATTGTGTCTTGAACAAATCCTACTATTTTTCTGGTTTCCTAAACAGAATCCATCCTTTAAAAAAATATTTAATAAAATTAAAATTAATGGAAGTGGGAGAAACATGACCCTCTAGGCATGCTTGGCTTGCACTTCTTAACTTGTGATTTTAGTGTTCCTTTGTCCTGAAGCTCTGACTCCTCCACTGAAGGAGCTCCTTCTCTTTCCCATCTCTTGTCATGTTTGTCTTTAAGTTCCAGTGTAGATTGTACAAGTTAGACATCATGCTTGTAAAGTGCCAAAATTACTGATACTGTCACAGCAGTAATCTTACTTGAATGTATTTGTCCGCCTGGAGGGATTGAAGATCACTGAGGATAAGAAGGGTCTGGAACAGCCTTCTGATGGCTACAGAAACAAAATACCTACGTAGCTATCAGGCTTGATCAGCGTGTGTGAAATTATAAAAAATGGTATTAAATGTCTGTCTGCAGGGGAAATTGACTTGATGGCACATGAGATCCACTTGTCCTGTTTTTTTCACAGTGAGTTGATGGTGGCCAGTCTCTGATTATACCTCCTAAAATGTTGGAAGCAGGATAAAGTCTGATCTTATTTTCAGTGCTGCTGTTTAAGTTTGACTTCCCTCCCCTATCAAGGGCATGTCATTATAGGGAGGACCCGTCTGCTCATGTTAAGCACTCTGGCTCTGGTGGAAAAAAGCACTTCAACAGTCTTTGTACTCCCATTGATTTAAGATTCAAGCGTGCCTTACATTTAAACTTGCTAAAATGTGTTGATTACTGTCTCACATGATCCATCTCTAGCAGTACTGAATTTAATACCGAGCTTTCCTCAACCTCACTGCTTGTGAGGAATGTGACAGTCACCGCCTCTGTGAGTTCACAGAGACAAATATTTTAGTTGTCCCTGCTCTTTTCTTTTTGCTGGTGTTTTGAGCCATAGGAAATGACAGTGACTTCAAAAGTGGTCATATAGTAAAGTTAAAAAAAAATGAGCAGCTGAGAGATGTTAAAATCTCCCAGTTGAAAGATACTCCCAAATACCTATAAATGATAGAGAAAACCAGTAAAATCAATGCAGAAAAAAGAGAAAAGCATCAGGCCTGTTGTGAGTGGAGAAAATGCTGAAGGAGAAAAATGGGGTTTATTTGCAGAATATGTTAGTTAAATAGCACTAATTCGAGGTTCATATGTGATTAAAGACATGGAATAGAGCTCAAAAGAGCAACAAGAAAGACTTTCTGGCTGCTGCTGTACTACCAAGACTTCTGCAAGTGATTAAAAAAATAAAAATTTTGTAAATTAAATCCAAGATGAAATCTAAATATATATCACTTTTCAGTGTCCAAATGGAGAAAGTGAGCAGCCTTCTTTCTTTGCCCAGTGATGAAATACTTGAACTGAATGCTGACTTTTGTGTTTAGATTTATGAAATTAAGAGATGCTGTTAATATGTAATAAGAGAAACACTGTGCTACATTCATCCAGTTGTACAACTCTTCTAAAGTTGATAGGGCTTACCACATGCAAAGGGAAAGCTCTTAAATCCTTCCTTTCCTCCACTGCATCACAGGCTGTGTTCCTGCATGTCATGCCATATTCAGGCCCACAAGGATGGTTCAGTTTTGGCAAAGGACCTGGTTGTGGCAGGGTGTCATTGCCATGGTGGCACTAAAGTTATGGAAACAAGGAGTAATTTAGGCTACTAAAGCAGTTTAGAAATGGTTATGGATATTCTGTCTGTTCTTTCTTGTAGTAATACCTCACTGTTGTGGTTTAACCCTAGCCATCAGTGAAGCCCCACACAGCTGGTTGCTCACTACGCCCTGGTGGGATGGGGGAGAGAATCAGAAGGGTTAAAGTGAGAAAACTCATGGGTTGCGCTAAAGACAGTTTAACAGGCAAAGCAAAGGCCACACACACAAACAAAGCAAAACAATTAATTCACCACTTCCCATGGGCAGGCAGGTGTTCAGCCATCTCCAGGAAAGCAGGGCTCCATCACACATAATGGTTACTTGGGAAGACAAATGCCATCACTACGAACATCCCCCCTTCCTTCTTCTTTCTCCAGCTTTATATGCTGAGCATGACACCATACAGTATGGAGTCTCCCTTTGGTCAGCTGGGATCAGCTGTCCCAGCTGTCTCCCCCCCCCAGCCTGTTGTGCACCCCCAGCCCACTCATTGGTGGGGTGGGGTGAGAAGCAGAAAAGGCCTTGGCGCTGTGTCAGCACTGCTCAGCAATAACAAAACCATCTCTGTATCATCAACGCTGTTTCCAGCACAAATCCAAAACACAGCTCCATACCAGCTACTATGAAGGAAATGAACTCTATCTCAGACAAAACCAGCACGCTCACTGTTATTTAAATGACCTAATTTTAAAATATATTGGAAAAATTAGCGTAGTATATTATAGCAAGATGCCTGTCGCCATTTCCTGGAACAGATGGAGCAGATGTTCAAAATTGCACTGGTGAAACTAGCAGTTGGTTTTATCCTCCTCATGGTTTACAGGGACATTTTAACAAATATATTGTGTTGCTTGTCATGCATGACAGAAAATCTATAGTGTAGAAAACTTTGCTGGTGGAAGAGGGGTAGAAAACATCTGTTTTGTAAGTGGCATTGGATCAGAATGACCATAATTAAAATCACCAATTAGAGAAGTCTTCTCCTTTTTGGCTCTTGATAAGGCCAGACTGGTGGGATCAGCTGTGTGTGCACTGACTGCAAAGGGTAGTTGAAGAAAAAATGTGTATCAGGCTGTGAAGTGCTGGGTGGTCCCATTTGTTCTGATGGAAACTTCATCCTCACTTCTAACTGCTGCTGATATAGCAGAAGCAGTGTGGTTGATTAAATATAAACAGAAACTTCTTAAAATCTGCCACTCGGTAGTGTAGAGGTATAATACGTATATTTATCCCTGTAACCTACCTTTAGGGAATATGCTAGCACATGGAGATGAATTTATGTTTTCCCTCTGCAAACACACCTGCCATAGAAAAGTTCTGCTTCATTTCTTTCTCCTCCAGCTGGCTCTGCTTCTCACAGCATGAGTGTCAGAAACCCCATGGGGCCCGTGTGATAGGAACAGGACCGAGCATGTTATTAATGTGTTTGACTGAGCATGGCAAAAAAGGGCGATCAATACTGCTAGTCACCGGGCGATGGGGGAGTACGGTTCTGAGAGCACCACCTGCTCCAAGCTTTCTTCTGCCTCTGCAAGTGCGGGCAGAACAAGTGTGGACGGAACCTATGAGTTTGTGAATATAAACAAATATTGTGAAACCACCTTCTTCACCTAATAAATAATGTGGTGCTTGCGGGGCCCTGTCAGTTTTCCTTTGGCTGTCACTTGGGGAGTGGATTACAAGTGTGTTTATGTTCATTTTTTCTTCCTTTAACAAGCATGTATTCAAAGTGCTTACAATGTCTCTGAGTATTAGCAGTTTTTGGACAGTTGCGCTGACAAGTGAGGACAGAGAAAGTCAACGCTGAACAACACATGTTAGTCCTGTGTTGTCCTCTACAAGTCAGTGGACTATGAAGAATAGTTGAGATACTGCACTGGAAAAACAGTGCTAAATGCCTGGACCTGCCCTTGTCAGCTTGTTGCTGACATGTCTTGAGACAGTCAGAGCTGGGAGCTTACTAGCCAAAATAACCGTGCTAGCTCTGTCTGGTGTTGCTGACCAAGAGAGACCTTCACCCACAGAGCAGCAACCCCACTGTGACAAGTGCAGAGGTCTCCATCAGTGTCACTCGTGGGGGTTCACAGGCTCCTGCCCTTGAGGTCCCACCCTTCTCAGGTCTGAACTGAGACTAGTGCTAGTCTGACCTAAGCCTCGAGCTCAGTCAGCCTTTGGGAAAAGGTGGAAAATTTGTCACCTCAGCTCCGACAAAAAGTGAAACTGTGTCCTGCTCTCACAGGTGCCTACACCACAGCCTCATGGATGGAAAGAAACCCCATGGCAACCAATTTCATGTTCTCTCAAACCAGAACAGAGACAGATGTTGATAGTTGTTGGTGATGCACAGGTATGCCTCTTCTGTGGGTAGTCACTAAAGCCTTGCTCATACTTATGGGTGGGCTACCTGCCTTGCATTCAGGTGAGAGGAGGAAAATTAAATGTTTAGCTGTTGTTGAAAAAGTAGACCCTACCGCCTGAGGCACGAATCATCTCATCAAGATCCGTAGGAGAGGAGGCTGCATTCCCATGATCCTGAGATAAGGTGGTCTTAAAAAATTCCCAGCTCCTCTCCTTATGCCTGCCCATCTCTCTTCAGTCTCCTATTGAAAAGCTTTTTGTGTTATCTGTTTTCTAACACTGTTCCATGTCTAAATTTTTCTTTCTTTTCTATTTGAACTTATGAAAGAGAAAAATAGCTTTTCACCAGAAATATTAATGTACCTTAATGTATCAGTCGCTTTCACATTGTTCACTAGGTGGCAGTAACCTGCTGCTATACTGATAAAAAATTTTCCAGTTGCCTGAAATTCCCTAAAATCTGAGGATCTGGTGTCAGAGGCGCTTTTCTTTTTAAATTCCTTTTCCTAAAATGTAAAGTCCACAGATGTAGGAAATGCAAGATGAGATCTATATTCAGTACTCATAAACAACCCCCGTTCCTGTGAACTTGTTAAAACCATAAAGGTAATCAACCTTGTATAATTTTTCAGTAAGAAGTTTTCTCTATTATGCCTCTGAGAGAGAAGATGCTGGGGATACTAAAGTAGTCTCTTAAAAAGGAGGACAAAATAAGAAGAAAACAACCGTAAAACTCGTGGTGAAAAGGTGGACATTTGTAACAGAAGATTAGCTTTAACCTGGTTACTATGGAGTACTGGAATCAATACTGGCTTTTTGTTTCTGCTTCCTTTTTTGCTAGTTATACAGTTTTCTGGGAGTTTAAATAGCAGTCCAGAAAGCTGTCATCTCTACTCCAGCTAAGCTGAGTGGATTGCATAGGCCCTTGTTCTTGTCTTTTGCTTCAGAAATCTCTGTGCTTCATTTAGAATTGCTGTAAATAATGTGATTTTTAATGGTAATATCCTCATCCATTCCAATTCAATTTTACATACATTTCAGAGATTCAACTATTTCAGCTTGTCTGCTAGGTCTAATGCAAGAACCTAGACGTTTCCTTGCAAAGCAACATTTCTTAGTCTTTGCAAGTGAAATAGATCTAATATTTGTGTTCCCCAGATGATAGATATGTGTCTTGAATCTCCTTCAGTTAGCTCCTATGGTCTAATGTAGCATATAAGTTGTGTTGGTACATTAATTTGGGTCAGTACTAACATGACCCCTGTTTGAATCAAAACTCCTTCTCTGCTTTGTATCATCAGCTTTCCACGGGGCCTCGGGAAGCCACACCTCTGTGCAAGATGCAGTATTTTGTCTACCACATCTAAACTTGAATCAAGTGCTGTGGTTTTCCTGTAATCAAAGGGAAAAAAAGCCCATAGTTTATAGCTAGTAGCTTTATTTTTTATTGCATACTCACTTTTTCTCAAGAAAGGCATCATTCTTACAAGTTTAGAAAAGTTTGAAAGTTTAGAAAAGTTTGAAAGTTTACAAACTCTTAAGTGAAGGCATAGGGATTTCGAGATATGTATTCAAGATAATACACTTAAAGTATACTACCTATGTGCAAAGCATTTATATGTTTATACTCTACAATCTCATTCACCATTACAGAATCAAAATGTGGAGGAAAACATTTAGAACTCAACTTGCTACAGTTGAGTGCAGCTGATTTTCTTGTATCTAATGCTCTCCAAGTCTAAAATAAAGTATGCAGCTTAGGCACTTAAATCACAATCCAAGAGTGAAAAGCTAAATACTATGACTGTTTTCTTCAGTATGGAGTCTAAAGTGATAAAAAAGGGAATGGGTTCATTCATGCTGTTAGGTAACCTGAAACTAAAATATCAGTTCTGCATGTGCACAGTTCCCGTTAATGCTGAGGGCTGCTCCCTGTGTGGTGCAAGGCAGCAAAGCCTGTCCCCAGACGTGGGGATGGGCAGGTCCAACCACTCCGGAGCTGAAGCAGTCTTGTCAAAATTTGCTATTTCTGCTGTTCACTGGATGGGAGGCACTACTAAATAATTCCCCCTATTTTTAAAAAGATTTAAAAACTTTCAAAGATTTTGAAGATGGTAAGTATTGCTGAGATAAATAAAGTGTTGACCTGCTGCACAGCTAGCTGTTACATGGAATTACTCCTCAGGCCTACGCTTTGAAATAATTGTTATGAAAAGTTGGCTGAGTGAGCTGAAGTTTCCAGTCAAGAAAGCTGATAACAGAGAATAGTTTGTGGGGTAGAGTTCCTCTCTTAGACCTAGGTGTTGATTTCTGAGATAAGATTTCTGCCAGATGGTATTTTTTAATGGAAATGAAACAAGCAGCACTAAAAAAAAGAAAAAGAAAGAAAAGTCAGATTCCATATCTGATGATCCCTGTAGGAAAGCAGACTTCAAGGTGGTTTACAGCATTTGCTGCCATTTTTCAGAGGGCTGACATGATGCTTTTCATCCTGGTGAGTCTGCAGCCACGTTACCAACAGGCTGGAGCCTCTTACTGTTTAGTAAGGAATAATTAATTTTATAAACACTTCATTAAAAATGCCTGACATAATCTCTTCAGTGATTTCATTTTTATTACCCATAAGGTCAGTTTACTTACTGGAAAACCATGAATACAGCCAGAAACAGCTGTGGCAAGCTGGCATCGGTACTGAACAGGCTTGGCTGTGCCATGGGCTTTGTGCTGGGTTCCTCCCTGGGCAGCTGCAGGACACCCTGCAAATCACCCGCTCGCTGTGGCTGGCACCTGGGCATGTTCAAATAGTTTCACTGTAGGTAACCACTGTTTATATTTACCAAATAATTTGTTAAGGTCAGTAGGTTATTATAATCCCAGGCTGCTTCATGCATTCCCATGTTGGTGCTCCTGGGTGCTTCTGGTAACAGCAGGAGAGCTGCTGTGGGGTTGTTATTACAGGAGGGAGGGAAAAGGCTGTCACCAGCAGCCCAGGGTATGTCCTTCCTCACCAAGGGTTTTTTTTGAAAAATTACAAATCAAGAGAAAGCAGAAGGCTCCAGATGACAGAATGTGTAGCTTGGCCAGTAAATGTGCTAAATCCTTCTGCACTCAAAGACAACACGAGTCTGCCCCTGTCTGTAGCTACAGGGCCTGGCTGGTTTTTGGGAGCTGTAAAGATTTTGTTTTTAGCCTGAACGTGTCTGGTGTGAAGCCTACTGTCAGTGATGGCAGTGCTCTGACAACTGAAGAGCGTGAGCTTTGCTGGGTGGCAATGATCTGCTTCTTGGCAGACCAGTGGGGGAAGTCACTAGACCAAAACTGTCCCCTTTCCTCACCCCAGTGACACATAACAGCCCCAAGCCTGGAAGAAAGGAAATGATGAGTCCCATGCCTTGAGTTTTTGTGCAGTGCTGCCAAATCCAGATGCTACAGGTCAGGAAATGGGAAATAGTAACAGTAATAGATTTGGAGACCTCTCTGGTTCCTTGTGTACGTATAGGGTTCACATGTCTGGGCTTCCATGGAGGCCCAAACTGCTGTTTGTTTCAAATGAAAGATTAATTTTCAGGTAATCGTGAGACTTTTGAAGGAGGGACTTTGGGAAAATAAGCAAATATTGTGATGCTCCTGAAGAACTGTGCTCAGCCTTTGTGCAGCTGAAGGCAGAAGTGCCTGGAGGAGGCTCCTGCTTTTGCCATGGGTTAGATTTGGTCTTGGCTCTTATGCAAGGCAGCTGTAGGAGCAGAATGCATGGGGGTCTCTGCCACCACTTAGCCTCTGCTGTGCCTGCAGTCTTGTCCTGCCATGGGCTGGCTGAGGAGGGGCCAGCAGCTCCTTCCACCCTCCCTTCCCCAGCAGGCAACTGCTGCTGGGAGATGGAGGGGGGTTAGGGCCGTTTTCAGAGGCTGGTTGGAGAAAAGGGGATTACAGGCATCCCTGGGAGGAGTCTGGTGTTACTCTGCTTCCATCCTGCTCAATGGGCCCTACTGCCCTGGTTAAATACCTTAAAACAGCTGGATCAAGCCTGGGTTTGGAGGAATGTCCTCTCTGAAAGGCTGACTCAAGCACCCGAGGGATTTAGCAGGGAATAATGGCTTGAGGAAGCTGAACTGAGTCTGAGCATCAGCAATGTTTCAAGAGACACAAATATTGCTAAAATTTGCATTAATGGAAATGGAATAAATGAAACATTAGTGAAGCATGCAGAGCTGGAAACATTGCTATGGTTGTTAGGTTTTAATTAGTTGGAAATTGTTCATTCAAACTCTGCTTCTGCGCAGTGATTGTCCTAATGTGGTTGGGTTTGGGATCTAACACTGCTGGATTTTCCTTTCTTTATGACTGCTAAGTAGTACTGAAATATTTGTTATACATTGCTATATACTTCTGGCTCCTGGAGTGCTGCAGAGGGAGATTTTTTTTTTGTACACTAAATTCTGAATTAAATGATACCAGTTACTGCCTAGTGGTACTTACTGTAGCCCCAGTGACATAAGTGGTCCTATCCAAAAGACTTTTCATCTGAAATGAAAGATTTGCGGGTGTTTCACAACAGGAAAGTAGTGCCACCTTACCTGTTTCACCTTTCAGTTTTTAAAATACTACAAAGCTCAAAGCATGTGTTTTCACAATGCTCCATGAGCTCACGTGGTTGTCTTTATGTAAGATGTACGCACACAGGCACATACATACGTTGGTGAGAAAGCTCAGATATTTTTCTTCCGCTAAAAGGTTTTACCTCTTCAGTGGAGAATGCTCCATTAATATTAACATACTTCATAATATCTGTTTTCAGAGACAGGAACATTTTTAATCCCCAGCCTTGCTTCACATGAGTGGGTACAGATCTACCTGTTAACGAGGGCATTCATATCTTGAATTATAATGGCATATTTTTGGGCATCACTCTGTGGTCTGTCTTCCGATTTCTTGTCTGTAAGTCTTTATCTTTGCCATCTTATTTGTCTGATGCCTTCTGGAAACAATTTTCCCTTTACACCACTTCATAAACTTCTGCATACACTAGACTGGAGGTTCTGAGCTATTTCTCACATTTTGTAATGAATTTTCTGATTGAATTCTTTTACAGATAGCACCTCATACATGCAGAGCAGTGCCTAAGATCCTAGTGAATTTTTTACTGCTTGTATGTATAAGGTTTTAAGAACTTGTGATGTATTCCAAAAAGCTAGGTTGCCACTGAAACTTGCACATTTATATTTTTCAGGGCATTGAATGAAAAATCTGAAAGTGGATAAGAATAAGATAAGAATAAACCTGTTAACATAAAAATAAGTAAAATTAGAAGAACCAAGTATGTTCGCATAGTTAAATTTTATTTGGAATAACCACATGTGGTGGTTTAACCACAGGTAGACTATGCAGTCCTGCACTCACTCCCCCCACCCAGTGAGATGGGATGAGAGTCACAACAAAGGGGCACAATTAGGAATGAAGGACAGGGACGGCTCACTCCCCCGTTATGGTCACAGGTAAAACAGACTCAACTTGGGGAAGAAAAAACAATTTAATTGGTTGACATTCATCTGAGTAGCACAGTGAGACACAACAACCACATCTTACAACACCTTTCCCCCACCCCTCCCTTCTTCCCGGGCTCAAATCACTTTGCTCCCAATTTCTCTTCCTTCCCCCCACAGTGGCACAGGGGGCAGGGAATGGGGGTTCAGTCAGTTCACCTCTGACG